>NC_137640.1:6048566-6334225 GCF_963383615.2 Lipophrys pholis | reverse complement strand
ATCTCAGCGGCTTTGCTGTCGTTTCTGTCCACAAACATCCAGATCAACTAATGTAACTTGAACTGAACTTAATGAGTGATTCAGTCATCAGACTGACCCACACTGTGCAGAAACACTACAATAATAAATAAAGCAAGGTGTCAGAAAACCCAGGTCCTGTGTTTTACCTCCTAACTGAAAATGACTTTTTAAACAAATATTGGATGCCGTCCCGGTCAAGGTTTTTTTCACGGTGAAGTCGCAGCTCAGAAATATCAGATATTAACAAAAGAAGACACTGTGCAGAATGTTGTGACCTCTGCCTGCAGCTGCATCCGTTAAGAATAGAGGCGCCTCCTCACAGTGGAGAACTGGTCTGACTCGGCTCCTGTCGGGGGGGGGGGGGTCCCTCCCTGGAAAACCCCACCCACCCCGGGCCCCCAGCCGCTCTTATCAGCACCCCGACACGGCCTGGATTACACAGCCCCAGTGGCTGCTGGGAGTTCTGCTAATCTGACCACTCATTATTATTGAAGACAAATCCTGCCAGGAGACACGAGGAGACACGAGGAGAGGCTGAGACGGCAGAGACGCTCTCCCCTCGCCTGCTCAGCACTTTGCCACCGATGCCGCCTTTCGGCTCTCCGACTGGCCAATCAGCTGCAACGCTTTCAGATTGATCAATTGGGCTCAGCAGATTGACCTCCCACCGACCCAACTCAGGGACTGTCTCCACAGCACCATCCAAAATGTTGCTACAGTGCGAGTAAATCTACTGGGTTGAACAAATATCTCGCAAAAGCCACTCTGATCATTTTAAAGCTCTTCAACCGTCCTCAAGCTCTTCAACCATCCTCAAGCGCTTCAACCGTCCTCAAGCGCTTCAACCGTCCTCAAGCTCTTCAACCGTCCTCAAGCTCTTCAACTGTCCTTTAGTTCTTCAACCGTCCCCTATCTCCACAACGTTGCTCTCGTTCTTCCACTGTCCTCTAAAGGACAATTCATACTCCTTCCGGGCCAAAGTATCTCCTGCTGTGTGGTCCACAAACTCTTGTGTGATTGGTCAGATTTTTACCGTTCACTTCCACAATCCACCACAAGTCCCTGACGAGGCGGTTTGTGACGTCTATTTACGGAATGCCGTGTGCTTCGCACACATGCTCCAGCTAATGAATGCATCAGTCACGTTTTTAATCTTATTCAGCATGTTGCCTCGCTACTGTGTGAGTCGCAAAGCTCGTTGGCATGTAGCTCAGATGGGAGTTTACGTGATGCCCCTGAACGCATCACTCAGGTCTGTCAGCTCCTGCAGTTAAAACCTGCAGGTAAACCCGGACCAACATCCCAGTTCGGACGCAGATTTCTGGCGTGGCCTGCGAGTTTGTCCAGCTTCTTCTTGGAGTATGACATGTCCTGACCAAGACGACATTTTTTTCTGCTGCTGGCTGGTGTCAGCAACCGAATTTTCTTCTCGTTCTTTTGCGACTGGGCCTTTACTCTGCAAACATCTTCTAGCTCCATACCCGTCCTTCCAACAAACCATCCACCTCGAGCAGCTCCATAGTTGCGCTTCAGCAGCAGCAGGTCTTCCACTTTTCTCCAGCCTAAGAACCACCGTCCAGCTGATCCATAACGGCCCTCCAGCTGCTCAACACATACCATCCAGCTCTACAACTGCTCTTCAGGTCACAGCTGCCTTCAACCCTCAACTGCTCCACAACCACAGTCAAAACAGTGGCTTTTTTTTTTTTTTTGCAATGGCTTATAAACCACAACGTGACCTCAGTGACCCCCTCCCCCCGCCAAAAAAAGTTATATAATATAAAGTAAATTATCTAAATGAAATAATAATAATAATAATAATAATAGAAAATTGGCTCAAGCTCTTCTTAACGTGAGCTTACTTCTATTTATAACCTGCCTCTTCAGATTATATGTAGTTAGTCATATAGCAGTGATAAAAACAAACAAAAAAATGATCAGTTTGTCAGTTTGATAACCACTACATGTTTCTCATATGGAATAGTTGAGTTTTTCTCTGTTCCAAGTGTGTTAAGATGTCTATGTTGTTTTTGGCCCTAAATTTGAATTGAATGTGTACTAATTATTTGCAGTCTCTCCTCAAAATGTATAGATTCCGAGGGGAAAAAAACCCTCTCTACTTTCAGTAATCCAGAGAAAACGAGAGTGAGACTCCAGCCGGGAGCTGGCTGAGGTCAGAGTTGAAGATTTGGGTACAGATTTTCAGAGTGAGCGGCAGGTTTCTGTGATGTCTCACAGCCAGTTTCTCCTCACTTTAAACCCGATATCGCCACCTCCGAATACTTCCAGCTCGTTTTTCTGTTCCGGACTGTAAATTCAGACGACGTGAAACCGGAGGCGGTGAAACGTTACTCCGCAGTTTTATGTCTGCTGAAGTGAGAGAGGAAACGAGGCAGAGGATAAATTCAAAGAAGGGGGGAAAAAAAAAAAAAGAAAGCCTCACAAACCTTCAGAGGAGCAGCCGGCCGACGGGTCACAGCAGGAATACACCGAGAAAATAAAAGCAGAGACAGAATTACTTCAGTGAGCACAGAGAGAACGTTTTCAAGCTCATTCACACGACCCTCACTGTACAATACAAAAACTAGAGCCAAGAGTCCCCCCCCCCCCAAATATTGTTCACCTTTCAGATTAATTATCTTCACCACAGGGTAAAGATTTTTTTTTGCCATCAACAGTGATTCAAAAATACTCACTGGAAAAAAAAATAGAAGATCAAATATGTTTCCTGCCAACTCTCACACTTGGACACTGAAACCAACAATTAACTCCAAACTCATTGTTTCACATTTTTGGCACACCAATTATAGAATTTAGGTTTTATTCTGGATTTCTTGTTTTTCTAAAATAGTAAGTCCATGCAAACGACAATAATTAACATTTTACTATTACGTTGCATTTAAATTTCATCACCATTACGTATGACATTTGTATTTGATAAAACACAAAGAAGTGGTCACAGTGGTCACACAATATTCATTGTTTAATGCTATATCCTTCACATTTCGCCATTTCTTTCATGGATAAGAGTGTTTATATTTGAATTTGTAGGTAGAATTAGGTACTGACTACATCACGCACGCGAATGAATACATTGAGCATGTGCATGTGTGCAAACTCATGCAAACCTGCCAAAGAAAGAGGTGAAGGAAGAGTTCTAATCAGTACACAGGTAACTACAGCTTCATAAGTCATCTAAATTGTTTGTTAAACCAAATCAGAAAGACATTAAAATCACCTGTTACTGGAGGGGGGTCAAAGAACTTGGGTCACACTTGAAAATCAAATCTGAAGGTTAAATCCTGATCCACCAATGAAATGTTAAGTCTGGGTTGGGAAGATAAATGTCATGTTTGTGATGTGATGTGCATACCAATGTGTTATGGATCATTCGTTATGCACAGTAACTTTGTAACCTCAAATAAAAACACGACTTAAGAGCACACATTACATCTACTCATTTCCTTAACAATTATTCATAAAGGATGGGAATATTTGCTGCAGGCTGCACTGAGCTTTTCAACCTATAGGGGGCACTGCAGGAAGACCACCTAAAGTCAGTGATAAAGGAAAACGATCCAAGTCGACATGTTACCCCTGCCTTTATTGGCTAATAAAAACAACACAAAGCTGGTTTTCCAAGTAATTTTTTAAATTTCAATGACTAGTGAACGAACTCAGCTCATTTTTACAGAACTAATTTTAAACAGGTTTAGTTTTATCAGCTTTAATATAAAAAAAATTTAAAAAATCATTAACTCGTATCATGTTTGTGTGAGGTCTCAACATATCAAGATATTTGTCAGATAACAGGTTGAGCTGTGGACGACCTTTGACCCCCGAGCGCCGCCTGAAACTCAAAGCAAACTGCAGATAAAGAAAAGTGAGCTGTCAGACAGGAGGAACAATAAACAGGCCACCACGGGGATTACTGCGAGGAGGGAGTGAAACCTGAGCGCCGTCGCTCTGTTTGATGGAAGAGGATTCCCCATTTCTCTCTCAGCTGACTGACGCCTGACACAAATCGCTCTGGCTTTATCTTGGGCCGGGAAACACGCAGACGCTTTGTTTTCCTCCGATTTACGAGGCTCAACACCAGCCTCGTTTTCACTCCCACACACACACACACACACACACACACACACACACACACACACACACACACACACACCAGCTGTCTGACATTTACCACCAATTTATCTCCTTTATCAGCTCTCAATCATCATTATTCACTACCACTGAGACACCAAGAGTTTACAAATGAGGCTAAATTACTGGGATTTCAAAGATCAGACGGGGGGGAGAACAACTCTGCTCTGCAAATGATGATTATCATCAAAAATGCTGGAAAATCATTAAAAATGGAGACTCTGTGTTAACGTGAAGACTGAAATGCTCCTAAAATGCATTTGTTTGGTGCAAAATGTATGAATCAAAAAAACTAAATGAATTATATGTCAATATAATTGTTTTCATGCCTCAGACACAGTGATTTTAAAATGCAGTGTTTCACATGGATCAGTTCTGGGACCCTTACACATGTCATTTATGGCTAATGCTTTTCTTCATTTGGGAACATTTTGGGTTTAATAAATCAGTTAAGGATTTTTAAAATGCCACACAGTTGTGACATACAAGCACTAACAAAACAAATGTAATATTATTTTGTATTAATTAATGACTCTGGGACCTTTAGGCTGATCATTTCAACAGATTTATAAATACAGCCTTTTCTGAATGAATAATTCAGTATTTTAGATTTTAAAATATGAATAAAGGTATTACATTTTTTTTCAAACTTTTCAGATTTCTATATGATTTTTTTTTTTAATGACCTGGCCTAACATCTTTTCAATAAAATTGGGTATGAGGGTTTAAAAAAAAAAATTAAAATCTAAATCCTTTATCTAAAGTGACAATGGTGAAATTTTATGAAAAAAGAAAGAAATGTGTTAAAATGTGAACTAAGGAAAAATTGTTCATGCTTCAGATACAGTGGAATTATGATCTGGTATCCCTCAATAATCAATTCTGTGTTTTTGGCACCTGATAATCATTTTCTAAAATAGTAGATCATTATTGTGATTGTAAAAATTTAAGAAAATGGCAAACTGAGTGTTTCTCAAAGTCTGAGATGATGTTCAAACGTCTCATTTAGTTCCACAAACAGTTCCCAAAACAGAAGACCATCACTTTTGTTGTCAGGGAGGAGTAAAGGAATCTTTACAGATTCACACATAATACATTGCCAGTACAAGGGGTTAAGACTCAATATAATCAATAATCAATGAGAATTGTTGCAGGTCTTGATTGAGAATTGATTTAAAGATGATAAAAGACCCAGACCTGATCCCTGAGGAACACCACACATCCTTACTAACACTGCTGCTGGGCCAACCAACAGTCTACAAACACAACTTGATCATCATGAAGGACTAAATGAGCCACAGCAAATTCACTTTGAATACACCAACAATCAATCAGTTAACTGCAACTACAACTGCTTGTTGTCTGTAAAGACTGTGTTTATTGTAACATCTTTGTGCATCACAACTGTTGACTAATGACAACCAAGATAAATCTTTTTTAATTTGTAGAAGAAGAAAAAAAAAGTGTGCTTCAAAAAGAGTTGTTTTAATATGTGAGATTCCACAAGGATCAGTTCCAGGACCCCTTATGGGTGTAAATAATGTAAGTTTAACATACTTACTGCAGTATTGGAATATGACGCATGCAAATGTCTGTGGTTTCTGATCAGAACACACATTGGTTAATTCAATAGATGGGGTTCCACAGGGATCAATTCTAGGACCGTTATGACTTAATGTTTTAAACTCACAGTGCAATTAATGACGTTTTTTGTTCTTTATGAATCAATATCTGGAATATATTGAACTGTAAAAGAATGTTCTATTCTTACAAAAAATTAGGCTCCTATTAGGAATGAATTCCTAAAACATATGAACATTTATTTTCTGGCCATCAATCAATTGTTGAAATATATAAAAATTTGAGACGTTAAAGAAAAATAAACATCCACCTCCCATAACTACAATGTTGTGTTCAAATACATATTAAAAACATGAGAAACTTTGCTCATAATGTACAAATATACGAGGCTTTTTTGCTTCACGAAGAAAAAAGTTAAACTAAAGTTTAGTCACCTGAAATCTGCCTTTGCGTTTTGCTGCAAGAAATCAAAACTAGTCAAACTACGCCAAGAAAAAAAACCTGCCTTGTGATCCCACTTCTTATCACAAGCACACATGTTTAACAAAAAACAAACAAAGCAGCTCAACGTGACAGTAAATTAAAACATGCCCGGAGCTTCTAAGAAAAAACTGCAAAACAAACTGCTCATTACTGCCAACCAATGAAAGAAAAGTAGCATTACACTAATATAACAAAGTACATGCAAATGGAAAAGGCCACTCTATCAAGTGAGATATTTTCTCTGATATGTCTGTTACGCGTAATTCCAGTGCTCAATCAATCAGTTTGTATAAGTTCAAAGAAAAGTGTCATACCAATAAAGTTTTTTTTTTTTTTTACTTTATAGGGCAACTCATTTAAAATGTCTGTTGCTGCTGGGCTCATTCTGATCCGTTTTATAAACTCTGTTCTTATCAGCTCGCCGTGTAAATAAAGATACATGTGTAAATGAGCTGTTTGAGGCTACAGCAGTCACATGACCACAGCGCCGCAGAGAAACCCCCGCTGCATTGTGGGAGCTGCGTCTCTTTGCGATGGGACTCGGACTCGCACCCCGGTCTAGCCCTCTAATCTGAGCGAGTTCATCAACGACCTGCTGCGGCCTGTTTGTCAGAAACCGTCCCGTATAAATGTGGCGTCTTACCACAGCGGGTCCACCGGCAGCCAATCAGAAAGCAGGGAGGGGGCGGCGTGGGGCCGAATTAATGAAGAGGACACCAGAGCCAAGAGAAAGGACAGGAAGGACACACCAAGTACTAAAAATACGCGGCGTACTCACAATATACACAGAGTACTCACAATAGAGAGTATACGTAATAGTCCAAAACTACTGATGATCTAGACGATGAGAGTTCTCGCAATATACTGGTAGAGTACATAGAAAACTCACAGTATACGCAGAGTACTAACAAAGAACTCGTAATATACACTGACAATTTACAATATATAAAAGAGTACTTACAATAGAGTAATGGTGGAGTACTCACAATATACACAGTACTCTGAATAAACTTGCTTGTCAGAGCAGTTACAAAATGTACAGAAACACCAACACAGCACACAGTAGGTGGGGCTTTGACCAGTATTTACTTCAATTTTACTGGCTGATAAACATTACTGTGTATGTACTCTGTATATTTTGATTACCCAATGTACTGTATGATTCTGTCTTTGCCTCCTCTCTCAGAAGTTCAGGTTTTGTGGGACCGTCCTGCAGTAACAGCCTGCGTACACACAGCGACTAAAGAACAATGTGAAACCTGCTAAAAGTCAGCTGGGTGAGGAGAAGCATGCTGTGACCCCCCCCCCCCCCACCACCACCCCCCCACCTCTACCCCACCCCACCCCCCCCAGGCAACGACGTGTGTTTATTGTCTGGTTGTACTGAAGCTTCCAGCAGCGGCATGAGGAAGTTAGCTTTACCCTGAAGACTACGCCTCATGTTGGCCGTTGCACTAATTAATTCATTCTGTGTGTGTGTGTGTGTGTGTGTGTGTGTGTGTGTGTGTGTGTGTGTGTGTGTGTGTGTGTGTGTGTGTGTGGTTTGTGTCCAAACACTAATTGTTGGGCCCTGCTGGTCATCCAGAGCGACCTGCTGTGATTACACAGCATCACAAGGGCTGGCTGATTAATATGGGACTAATTAAGACGACATAACAAAGAGGGGAGGGGCTCCCCGAGGACAGACCATTACACAGCTGGGAGGTCTGAGATTTCACCTGTGGACACTGTGTGTGTGTGTGTGTGTGTGTGTGTGTGTGTGTGTGTGTGTGTGTGTGTGTGTGTGTGTGTGTGTGTGTGTGTGTGTGTGCACGCTAAACTAGACTGGACTAGACCACCAGCAGAATCAGACTGGAACAAACCAACTAACCCAAACTGGAACAAACCAACTGATCCACACTGGAACAAACCAACTAACCCAAACGGAACAATCCAACTGATTTAAATTTGAACAAACCAACTAATCCAAAACGGAGCAAACCAACTGATCCACACTGGAACAAACCAACTAATCCAAAGAGGAACCAGCCAACTAATCCAAACTGGAATAAACCAACTGATCCAAACGGAACAATCCAACTGACCCAAATCTGAATGAACTAACTTGAAGTGAAATAAACTGACTCATCCAAACATGAACAAACAAACTGATCCAAAGTGGAACAAAGCAAGAAAACCAGATTATAACAAACCTAGTAATCCAGAATAATACAGATCAGGCGATCCAACTGAAAGATGAGCAGACGTTTATTTTCAAAGTCACGTAAAATTCTGTCTTAGTTTCATTGTTTTGGTTTCTATATTGTCAATAAATGCTGGTTTGTGTGTCAGTTTGTGGACTAAAGTCTTTGTTCAACGGAAAGCAAAGTTACTCTCAGTGGAAAGTTCATGTTGTGAGCACCGTCATGTAATCTCAGTCTGATAGCTAAATATCAACACAGTCCTAACCAGCGCTGACACGTGTGTGTGTGTTTCTGTGTGTGTGTGTGTGTGTGTGTGTGTGTGTGTGTGTGTGTGTGTGTGTGTGTGTGTGTGTCAGTTTACAGTGGTCAAACAAGAGAGATGTGTGTTGGTTTACATTAACTCGGCAGGACCAAACCAAAGCAGAGCGGACGGAGAATGAGACGGAGGAGCAGAACAAAGACGCTGTTTGTGGACTGTGTCTAAATAAATCAGCTCCTCTGCAGCTTCAGGCTGTTTTCATGCAGGTCGGAGGACCAGCGGGAGGCTTCAGTCCGCTGCAACGGACCTCAGATTCTGTACTTCAGCCTCATTTCTGATGAAATACCCTCACAGAGCTTGTCTGCTCTCGGGATTTCTCACCTCTGCTTTGTCACAAACATCCTTTCGGAGAGTCTGGAGACAGTTTTTTGCTGATTAGAGGCTTTTAGAGCCGTGATTGGATGTGTGTGTGCTTGTATGTGTTCTTGTTATAGGAACCAAGTCCAGATTGTTCCAGAGTTTGATATATCTTTGACTGATGATAAATCTGCAATCCTGCGCTGGACGCTGGAACCCCTAATAAATCTTAATACATTTCGAATTGCAATAAATTATTGTCGGGGCTATTTGTGATCCGTAGACATGTGGAAGTCGTTGCTCATGTGCAGTAATATTCAGAATATGGCTGGAGACGCTGGTGGCCGAGTGATTAAAGAAGCAGACTTTGGGAATTTGTGGGTTTCGCTGGCTCCAGCCACGAGTGGATAAGGTCACTACTGTTTGTCCTTGAGCAAAACCCTCAACCCCCCATCAGCTCCCCGGAGCTGCACCACTGCAGCAAGAGGGTCAATGCAGATAAAAAGGAATTTCCTCAAGGGATTAGTAAAGTATGAAGACGAGGCTCTGACTCTGGGCGTGTTTACGCAACATTTTCAAGTGAAGAGTGAAAACTTTAGTTGTGATATCGGTGTTAATTTACACGACAACGGAGCCACTGAGAAACGCAACTTTTTGAAAACAGCCCCGACAGAGCGGTTTGGAAACAGAACTACTGCTCATGGGCACCACGGCCGTTGTAAATAGTTCTTCTGCACATGTGCGAGTAGATAGACAATACCAATGTTTGCCTGCGGAGCGGCATGGCGCCCAGTTCATGTTCTCCTGGGACTTGGTGGTTTCATAGTTGAGAGTCACCAGTGATAACAATCCGTCCATACGAATGTATTCCCCAAAAATGAAAACCATGGCACACAGAACATTTTAAATCTGGCTCAAACCTCTAAAATCAAACATGTATCTGCGTTTAACACCTGGGATCTACTGGAAAAACACAGGAGGCATATTAGGTTGATTTAAAGAAAGGCTTGTAACTGTTGTAGCCGTTTGGCATGTTTGTTTATTTTATATTATTTCGATTTCTCGATTAAATTTACATGACATTATTTTTTAGGACTACTGAAATCCACTTTTACACCAGTCCATGCACTGAGGTAAAGTATACGGATACAGGCTAGAAAGTGGTTTTGTTTCCATTCTTGGGAAGTTTGTACTCGTGTGGCTCCTCCTCCTCCTCCTCCTCCTCCTCCTCCTCTGCAAGCTGAATCTCAAGGAGCTCAGAGTCGCCGGTTTGATTCCCGCTGCGCCGCCTCCGAGCCTCTCTGGCCTGCGTCCCCGCAAGAAAAAGAGAGGAGGAAGGTTTCTCCTTGGACTGCTGATGAATGACAAGATGAAGGTGTGCTCTGTGTTCCCAGCATGCAGTGGGAGATGGTTGGTGGTGGGTTTTTTTGGGGGGGGAAATGGGCTCCACGGGCGCTGCTTACTTTTGAAGGGGGACGAATACGATGCTGCAAGGCATCATGGGAGAACGCAGTGACGGGGGGCCTGTTTGTGTATTCATGGAAGACTGAAGTGATTTTCTTTGACCCGACAGCAGGGCTCCGCCCACGCCGTCCTGAGGTGAAGCCTGATGGGAGCTGCATGTCCGAGGCGTTCTGAGGATTATAGCGTCTGCTTGTTCACACAATGTGCTCAGGCTGCGTCAGAAATCACATTTTACCCAAACCTTCGCATTTATACAACACTTTGAGATCAGGTCATGCTTCATTATTGTGTATGGCTCTTAAATTAAGTAGAGGAAACACACATTTTAAAAAAACAGGCACAAAATGTTTGAGGATATCAACTGTGGTCTAAAAAATATTTTCAAAATTATTTCGAGTTCCTGAAAATGAATAGAAAATTATTTAAATGTATATACATATTTAAGAATCATTAAATAAGAATTTGGATTTTTTTTCAGTGTACTACACTTAAAAAATACTTTTAAGTTTGTCTACATCATAAAAAAAGTATGAATTCATGGTCCAAAGATGTTTAATTAATGATACACATTTTTACATGGTTGTATACAAATTTAAAGAAAGGTCTAAATTAACGATAAATAATAAGATGAATTAAAGAATAAAGGTGATAAATATGTTTTTTCCAAATTAGAAAAATAAAGAAATCAAGGAGCAACTTCCTATAAATGTTCAAATTTGTATTCAAAATTATTCATAAATTGAAGTGTGTTTCTTAAAGAAGAAAGATTTAAATCATAAGGAACAATACATAAAATATTCAAGCAACTAAATCTTAAAGATACAGTAAATACATTCTCCTTTACATTTCTCTTTTTTTAAATGTATTTTTAAATGTGTCAAACAAAAATAGACTTAGAATAGAGAAATGCTACTTTGCATTCTGAAAAGACAATAAAAATAATAACTAAAATAATAATTAGAGCGTGCACAAAACATTCCTGCTGCAAGAACAAACAAACAAACAAACAATAAATAAACAAATCCTGCTATAATCAGTATCAGAAGAATGGGAACAAAATGTTTTTAATCTATGCAGAGGTTTGTTTGTTTTTTTCCCCAAGTACACAGTCACAGATTTGGTTTCAAAATAAAATCAAAGTTCAAGTTTACTTTGAGACAGTTGGTAAAACTGTAATAGTAGAAATGAAGAATAATAAAAGTGAAAGACAAGATGTCTACACCAGGTGAAAACCCAAAACACAACAGCATCACTTAAAATCTTTTGAGCACCTGCGACCAAAAAGTGACTTTTACCTTTGACAGAACATGTAGTTGTAGCCAACTGGCAGGTGGAGGTGGGACCCCAAAGAAGTGACTTCAGATATCATTAGGAACAAGCACAAACATCTGAATTAAACACACTGAAGAAACGGACATTAAAAAATATATATATTTGTAAACTTTGAGAAGAAGAATGAGTAAATTAAGATCCTAATATAAGAGCTTCCAAACCAAGAGCCCCCTGGGAGGCTGGATTATTCACACAGGATTTTAGAAGGTGTCTTATGAAGGAAACCTTAATAAGACACCTTCAAGAACCCAGAGCAGAGTTGGGAAACTGCCTATCGCTTATATTTTGAAGACTCTTTCTTCCCATATCAGACAGGGGGTGGAGGGGGTGGGGGGACGGGGGGTCCACTGCTATTTTAAGAGAAAATATCCAAAAAAAAGGTTTAGTACATTCAAAGGTTCACAGAGCTATGGGGCCACTATGTTTTTCAATATCTCCAGATATTGTTGTGTTTTTCCCTCTGATTGGAGCTAAATTACTTCAAATTTCAGTCGTTTCCATGAAGTATTCAGAACAACGTGCAAATGCGTCGCTAAAACGAGGAAGACGAGCATGGAAAGGCGTAGTCCAGCTCCAGGACCGGAGCTGCTCCTCCACCTGGAGGACCACTGCGAGAGTAAACGCTCGCCTGCGGCATCATGGGAAGGGGAGCGCGCTCAGTGAGCCTCCCGCTGCAGTAATCAGCTGAGACGAGCCGAGCGGAGACGAGCAGGAGGCCGCAGAGGGTTTGTTTGATATTCATGTGGATGGCGGGAGCTCCTTTCCTATTCATGGAAAAAAGGATAAAGCAGGCAGCTGAATCGGGATCGACTTCATCTCCGAGCCATCAGCTGCGGAGCGCGGAGGGGGAAATCGAAGTACTTTTACTTAATAACACTGATTCTCATAAAGTAACCGCTGTATCTACATAAACTGCACAGTAGGACCCGACGCCGCCCCACGGACCTCTGAAGGTCTCCCGTGTTACCAGCACATCAGCAGAGGGGGAAACAACGCAACTGCTTTCCTTTATTACACTCAATTATGCACAAAGATATAGGCTCATAACTTTTTACATATGTTGTAAAAATCTCAAGTCTCAGGGAACTTATTAGGTTGGAAAGCTGCAGAGCAGCAGTTTCTCTCCGAGCTGCTCACAGTTCTGTTAGTATTAGCGTTACTTGGTAGGAGAGGTCTCCAGCAGGACTGAACCACACAGGCCGGCTTTCACTTCCTGTTCACATGAGACAAGGAACTTAATCAATTAAGGATTATATTCCTGCTTCTCACGCAAGAACTCTCCTCCGGTGAAACACAACGCACCTCCTGACGGGTCTCAATGCGAAGACAATCACTTCACATCACCTGTCCAAAGTCTTAATGTTGAGGCTGATTGCTGTGAATAACGCTGTGCATGCTGACACGGCGGGGAACCCTGACAGCTACAAGGTGGGAAAGTCCCACTTCCAAGTTGGGAGCGACACGAAACAATCCACGATCAATTGTTTTTATCGATAGAAAAAATATCATTATTTTTGTTCAGGCGATATTATTCACTTTGCTTCGGCAGGAGGAAATGGTGGTGATTACTGGTTATGTAAGCTCCAATAATGACATCCGGACATTAATGCTTCACAAAACACCGCTTTCTCAGCCGTGGTCTTAATACAGAGTTCACCACTAGGAAATGTTTTCTTCATGGAGACGACCAAAAGCTGTCACGTGTTGTCAAGTCAAGAAAACTTCCCAGAGCTCTCTGAAACTTCCCAGTTTCCCGGCGTACTTTTCCCTCTTCAAAGTCAGAACTTCCCAGCTACTAATGAAGGTTATTTACATGAATGGACCAGAACGAGCCAGCAGAGAGAAAATGATGAATGGAACTTAGTTTCTTCTGTTTCTTGTGAGCCAACTATATCGGCTAGAGCCTGAAGAAATCTGGTTAGTTGAGTCACGTCAAATCAGCTTCGGATTTATAGAAAAAACAAAGGAACTTTTGAGTTTGACTGAATTCAGATGGATTATTCCCATTTGGAAAATGTATCATCAACCAATCTACTCATCTGTTTAGAATCATGAACAATTGAAATCAAGAAGGCAATTGAAAACATCAAAACAAAACAAAATATAAATCTGTCTTCTTTTAATGTGAAAAAGAGAAAAAAAAAGAAACTAAATCCTGTTTTATTGTGGGAACGTTTTTACTTGGAGTGGGAAAATAAATTTTAAAAAAATGTTTAAATGTAAAACTCAGAACGTCCCAGTAAATTGGTGGAAAATTTTCAGATTCAGTTTCAAGACGTAAATTTGAAGTTACTGGACGAGCCTTTCTGCACATGAATAAGAAATTGTATTTCCAAGTAAACTTAGTAAGTTAGCATCTGCTTTAGGGCAGTTCATTGACAAGTAACTAGACTTAATCTAGCCTACTGACAACTAGGAACTTCTCAACTTCAATAATGTATGTTATAATGATATTAATATCAGTTATGAGAAAGAATTTCATATGTTAAAATTATGATTAATAGTCAATTTGTTTTCTGGATTTGTAGGGAAAACAAAAACAATGGAGAGGAATCTGAATTGTAGGGATACTCTCAAAACACAACCACGAGCTGGAGAAACTAAATCAAATCAAATCTGTGAAGGCATCATTCTTCCCCTCCGCCCAAAACGTCAACATTTTCTCCATCACTCCCGTGATTCCGACTAAACTGCTTCCGACTTTCCCGGCATAATGGGCTGACGTCTTCCAGAAAAGTTTCAGTAAAATTACGGGGAAAAAAGAAACTTTCCTCAAGCTGTCACATCATCTGTGACGGATAACTCCCATTAAATGCTCTGCTGACAGGCTAACCAGCGCCCGGTCATTACGCTGCAGAGGGAGAACTACAGCTCCCAGCATGCCTCGGGGCTCGAACAGACAGGAGCTGAGAGGAGAGGAAGAACAACAGAGACGGAGCAAGGACCCTGAACTGTCATCACCTCCGTGTCCTGAGCGGCCCGACAACTCATCACCACAGCAGCATTCTCCGAGGAGCCCTGCGAGGAGACCGGGGAGGGAACGAGGGAGGAGGAAACCAAGGACAGGAGGGAGGGAGGGAGGAAAGGCAGCTGTTTTCCTCGTGAACACCTGCTCGTGCACGGTGTAGACACATCCCACAGGACTGCAAAGGCTGCTGGGAGACGCGATGAAATAAGACTTGAAATCTCAATCGGTAAAAAAAAAAAAAAAAGTGAAGACTTTTTTTGCCGCCAGACAGATTAAAGAACTTAAATTGATGTATTTAATGAAATAAAAACCACGTTAGATCACTTCTACAAGCAACAGAAATACAATGAAGGGCTGGTGAGGTGATATATTTATGGAAACAGGCTCCATCAATTATTACTGGCTGCTGAAAACAGTCTGCATGCTGTCAGCCAATCAGAGCGACGCCTTGCTTCTGTCCAATCAGACAACGGGGATCACAGTAACTGGGGCCAAACAGAGACCTCTCGTCCCGTCTCTTTTCTCCTCGTTCCCTTTGATTCCCTCCTATTCTTTCCTTTGCTCCCCTGCTCTGCACCAATACCCGGAATATTCAAAAATAAAAATCCATGAAGGAGAATAAAACATAATTAGTTTACTGTAGTGTCATAGTCATTGGAGTTATTTTTCATGCACAGATAAGCCCAGAAGGTATAAATATGTGCTGGATTTGGTGTCTTCTATTTACTGGAATGTCTCACAGTGACTGGGCCGCAGGTCTGTATGTGGCCAGTCACTATAACGGATAATAACAGAGACACAGTCCGTTGCCCGTGGTCACTTTAAATCCTTTTGTTGGTTGTCTGTGGTTATTTTGCTTTCAGTAATAACAGTGGGATATTTGATTATATATGGTCTCTTTAGCAACTGTAATCGACTGCCTGGAGTCCATTGTCTGTGGTTACTTTAGCATCTGTACTCCATTGTCAAATCAGTGACTGGACTCCGAATTTAACTGGCAAGTTAATGTCTGTAGTGCTTTTCCATGGTCAGACAGACCTGGAAAAGATGGACGGATGGATTTTAGTGTCTGTAAAACTTTGTTTGCAGTCACTTCAATGTTTGTAATTCATTGTCCATAATCATTTCAGTGTCTGTACCCCATTATTGGAGGTCACATCTATTTCTTCAGTCGATACGCCACAGCGATTGCATTATCTGTACTCCAATATCCATGGTCAATTTAATATCTGAGGACACTTTTGTGTCTGTAATTCATTGTCCATGGCCACTTCAGTGTACTGTCCATTGTCTGGGTGACCTCTAAGTCTGTAATCTATTGTCAGTTTCATTGATATAACAGCACTTTGGATAGTTGGATAGTTGATCACCTGCGGTCACCTCAGTGTTTCATGCAGCTTTTTCGTGGTCAGTCATTATTTTCTTTGTTGTAACCAAGCAAAACAAGTCTAACAATGTCCACAGATGCTTTTCTTCATGCAAATTCAAAAAGCCATTAATTAAGATGATTAATTTGTTACATTTGACAAAGCCTTGGTAATTATTTTGCATCAAAGCATAGATTAAGCATATTTTAATTGGAATATCATCCAGTGAGTCAAAAATGCAGGACGTCATTCAGGTCATGTGTGTTTATAGGTGTGGCTGCACGCCTCTATGCATCTGCTTGGCCTCAGCTTCCCTTAATGTAAACCTGGTTAAGGGCTAATCAGAGCATGAAACACTCGTCTTTTCTGCTGCCATGTTTGGCTTTGCCGCTTGAGTTGCAGAAATATTAGGTTTTATTATTAACACATTGCATTTTTCAATGCAGCCACGGCACAGACAAAACACACCAAGGCAGGGTCATCATGAGACATTTCAAAGACTCGAGTTTGCTCTGATGCCCAATGAGAAACAGAGATGTAACAGAGAGTAAAGAGCCAAAGCATGTCTTCACCACGAAGGAGATGCTACAATGTCCTCGCTGTAAAATACACAAAAACATCTCCAACTAAATGATGAAAGGAAGAAAAATTACACCAAACAAAGATCTGGTGGAAAAATCGTCTTCCTGGTGGCCACTTAGTTCCTTCAAACTGTCAGTCTGCAGATGTCCACTTAAAACTGAAAAGTCATTAAAAATCAAACCAATAAAATTGTCAGGAGAAAAGTTACTTTCATTCAGGATAGTAATAAAGTGGGATTGGTAGGATTTGTCTGCTCTGGTGTTATGTTCTGTGTTCTGTCTTTTCCCACTGAGCTTCAGGACCTCTCATGTTCTCAGTGTTTGCTGTTGTTCCATTCTGTGTGGTTTGTGTTCATGTTTTAGGTTTCATCTTTTAACAGATATCTGCATTATGTCTACCACCTCTGTAGTGTTGGATGTCCACCCGCCATGTGTTTCACTCTGGTTACCCTCAAGTGTCGTCAACTGTTTCTCGTCTATATCCAGTGTATGTATGTGTTGTTTTCAGTCCTGACAGTTGCAGTTTTATCCCTCTAAATCTTGTGCCGTTATACCAGGGTTCCCCAATCACCGGGCCGCGAACCAGTACTGGTCTGTGCATCGTTTGCAACAAGAGAATAAAAAGTTTTATTTTATACTTGCATTTCCATTAGTCTGCATTGAGTTTTATTCTGAAAAATGCTCCACTTCCATCAGCACTTCTTTCTTGCATTTTTTTAATGCAGTTAAGCCCTCTTAGTTTGTTTCTTTGCCACACTGATTCCTCATGTATGTAACTTTGTTTGTCTGATGACCCAGAATAAACCTGAATCTTACAAAACCTGATCTTAACCTTAAGGACTTCACACTGTGTTAGACTTCTTTATTTGCTCTCAGAAACTAGAGGAATATTAGAGGTTGCCCTCCAGTGTGTACACCCTGTATATTGGGGAAAACAAGTGTAGGGGCCAGCGAGTCCAAGGGCTGATCGCTCCATGGCTGTTATCTGAAAGTCTGCCAGCCATCAACCTGCTATTTCCCACTCAGCTTGAAGAAGATGGCACCATGAGGGGGGTTCAGTTGTACTGCTGCAGAGCCCACGCCGGGCTTTGGCCAGGTTGCCGGCCCATATCTTGTGGCTGGAAGTGTTTGATGCTCCCAAGGCACTGTGGGTGCCCAGTAGAGCTGGCAAAGCCGCCCAACATCTTGTTTCAGGGAATCCATGCCACCAAGCCAGTGCACGGGGCCAAGCAGAGCCTTTGTTGCTACCGACATTTACATCAGTGGCAATGCCAGTAATGTAAATTACGGTCAAGTTGAACACACATATCGCCTCTGGAGGAGTCAACACCACTGAAGAGCCCCAGAGGGCACGACTCTGAGGGATCCCAAAGATCCCACCTTTGCCCATTTCCAAATGTTTCCTGGAGGAGCCACCTCTATCAGTCCCTCTGCCCATCTCCAATGGGGTCCAGGAAGACTTGCCCAGGCCCGACTAGGATGCATTCGACGCCTTCCTATGATCATTTTCCGTGTCTGTCAGTCCCTCTGTTCATCTCTGGGGAAGTCCGGAGGTCCAGAGGGCCCACCACCACCTGTTACTGTGCCACTGTCTAAGGGGGTCCAGGAGGGCCCTCCTCAGTCTGTTCCCATGTCAACCTCATAGGGGGTCTGAGAAGAGCCGCCTTCCTCCCTTCTTGTGCAGATCTCTGAGGCGGTCCCAAAGGACTCACCTCTGTATACTCCAACCCTTCTAGGGGGCCCCATGACCCACTCAGCCACCAGGGGGATTCTTAGTCCAAAGCTTCAGCCACCCGCTCAGTCCCCGGAAGAACGCTCCATCTGATGCCATTGGCCTCCCGGTCAGTCCCTAAAGGGACTTTTCCTACGATAGCATCGGCCTTCCGCTCTGTCCCCAGAGGAGCTCTTTGTTTGACGCCTTCTCTCGCTTGGCCCCCGAGGAGCTCTTCATACAACACCATCAGCCTTCCACTCAACCCCAGAGGGCCTTTGCCATCTCCCTGCCCTGTTCACAGACCACCCTATCTCTTTTCTCTGTTCTCAGGCTATCTCATCTCTTTAAAAAAAAAAAAAGTGTATTAACAAGAGTGTATTCTGGGAGTATCTCTTCCTAGGCTTTCACAATGCGGTTTGATTTCCTTATATATTATCACAGGTCTTGTTCCATGTTCCATATTTTGCTTTTCACTTTTACCCGTGCATATTTCTGCCATTGTTTATGTCTGATTTGGCTTCTATGTTTGTAGTGTGTTGCATTTCTGCCCTAAAATGTCCTGTTGCTTGGCCATTCATGTGTCTCAAACAAATTATCCTTTAGTCCATTGTTCCCATTTTGTTTCTCTACTGTATTCTGCGTATATAGAGTATGTATTGCCCTCAGTCTTGTTGGTTGTGTATTCATATGTGAATTCATATTCAATCATATGTCCATGTTCTATGCCCTCAGTAGTGGTACAGCTTCCTTGTTTCCATGTACGTATGCTTTGGAAACTTGTGTTTTGGATTTTCCTCGTCTGATTTGTTGCCACAATGATTTACTATAATCAGAACTCTGCCTAAAATTGGACCCAAACTAATATCTAAACCTCTGTCTATTTGCTGAGAACTATATCTGCATTTGGATCCTCTAAGTTTGCCCTTTACAGAACTTTTTCTAGAAAAGTTGAGTCCGGTGTAAAGTGAATTTCTTTTTAAAAAGGGTCAAATTAATCAAATTTTTTTTTGATAATGCTTAAAACATTACAGGAAAAGAAAAGAAAAGTATTAACACAGTTAATATAATCTGATAGAGGGGTGGAAAATAATAAATGTATTGCCTGAGAGCAGCAGGTAGAACATTCCATGATGTTATTCCAACCAAACATTTGTCCAATGGTCAACATGTCCGAAACATGAAAAGATGAAAACCTTCTGAAAAACCTTCCGTCTGTAAAAAGTCATGAAAATCATTGTCTGTTAACACCCAAGAAAACCATGTTCTGTGACAGTTTCCAGAAGGCAACAGTCTGTGAACACTTGAGGAAAAAGTGTTTGTGAAAGATTCTGTCTCTGAACATTTCTGAAAACCAGCGTCTGTGGACACCTCAAAAACCATCGTCTGTGAACACTAATGAAAACCATGGCTTGCCAACACTTCTGAAAGCCATTGTCTATGAAGATTTCTGTAACAGATCGTCTTTGAACACTTTCGGAAACCATCATCTGTTAGCGCTTCTGAAAACCATTAACTGTAAATACATACAAAAACTTGACTGTGAACACTTCTGGAAACCATCGTCTGACAAAAGTAATACACTTATTTAGCCCTACTGATGTCAAATCAGGAGTCTGGGCGGACTCGTTAAACTGTCCAAGTGCCAAACTAGACTGTCTTTATAATAGAAGAGTCCAAGTAATGAACTGGTTTAACTACACATCAAAACAATCTGGATGCTTAACAACCATATATCTTTAGTGACTGTGTAAAATTGATTAGCTGAATTACTTCTGGTGTAAAAGTAACTTAGTAGAAAGCTGACGAAACTCTACAGTGGAGGAGCCTGGGTGCTAAACTGATGAAACCCAGTGGTAAAAGAGCCTGGGTGCCAAAGTATGAAGGTGTTAAGATGGCGTTCTACTATTGTAAAAGTATCACAATGTTAAAATGAAACACCGCACAGTAAAATAACTGAAAGTGTTCATTGTTAAAAAAACCAGTAACATTCCAAGTGTAAAACTGTCGGTAATCCCCACGTTGTCAAATCTGGGTGCTGATTGGTCCTGTCATCTTTTTATATTGTACTTTCTTACTTCTTGATGAATGTTGAAGTTTTTCATCAACGTTGTACTGCCTGCACTATGTACTGCTTGCACTATGTACCTTTTAATTGCAGATTGGAGACCAAAGCAGCAACAGATGAAACAGTTAAAGTCTGATATCAAACAAGAACATTTCCCACTCAGACTCCAACTGCTGGACTCCCCTAACACTGTCTCAAGTTTTCTTGAAACTCAGAACCACTGTGCTGAATTTATATGTCATTTTCTTTATGTATTGTTTATGATGTTTGCTAACAATCTTTATCCACATGCAATTTGTTCTGTATTCATAACAATGATTCGCTTCGAGAGTTTTAGTATAAAACGGCACTTTTCCCAGTAATAAATAAATAAATACTTGGTCATTTCCTACTGAAGTGCTTTAGAGCCAAGCATCAAGCTGTCAATCATTCGGCTGACCCTTCACCCCCGACTTCCCCCGGTCGACCCTCCCTGAGCAGCTGCCGTTCGGCTCCTTTCTTCTCATTGTGTCGTCCTTTATTTCGGCGAGTGCAGGCCTGAGCTGCTCGGCCATTTCCATAATCTCCATTAAACACTTCAGATGGGCGCTTTAGGAGCGCCGCCATCTGCATAATCCCATTAACTCTGGAGCTGCAGCGACGCAGCCGACACAACGCCGTCACCGCCGCCGCCGCCACCAGGAGCTGTAGCTCAGGTGGAAGAGAAAGTGGCAGAGAAAAGGCAGATTTAGCTGGTGTCAGATTTCTGAATGAATAAAAGGGGAGTAAAAGGAGAGGCCTGACAGTTCGGGGCGGCGACGCAGACTGAGCCAAAGCAGCTCTGATGAGACGAAAATAAAAAAATCTTTGGCGTCTGAAAGCTTCATCCCGGTGTAAATCTGTTGGTGCTTCCCCCTCCGTCTGGGGAAAAGTCCGCTTACAGAGTTTCCTGTCTCCCTCCTCCTCCTCCCCCCTTCTCCTCAAAGAGAAGAAAAACAGATTCACGCTTTCTGATGACAAGAAAAGTAGGTCAGATTTAAATTCAGACCAAATCCGGGTGTTTCACCGCTGCGCTGACGCTCGTAAAACAGCCACTCACTCGACTCCACGCAAACCTGACCTCACTTATAAAAAAAAAAAAGAAACTACAGCCTGTGAAGGCCTGACAGAGTTTAGGTTTCCCCCCAAAGCAGATTTTTTTGCAAATCCAGAGGGCCGACGACGGAAATGAAACATCCATCAAAGATCAAAAGGTCGATAAAAAACGCAGGAGAGTGGTTTGGTGATTAATTAACCACAGACGCCTCCTGAGGGAAACGCTAATGAACCACCCAGAGAAAAATAACTGCTTCGAGATGGATGACGCGGTCAAAAAAAAAAAAAAAGGGTCAAAACATGTCGGCTATAAGCTGTCCTCTGAAAATACTTTATCCCAAACAGGCTTTTTATTGCAATGTGGAGAAACTCAACACGCCCGAGTCTCGTGCTTCAACTCGCTGTTGATTCTTCCAGGATTCAACAAAAAGAATCATCTTTCCTGAAACAAAGCCAAGCATTTCAATGTGTCTAAACAGAACCAGATGAAGAAGAAATGCTCCCAAAAACCTGGAGAAAGCAGTCATTTTATGTAAAGCTGATGGATGATTGGGAAGGAAATTGAAGCATCCCATCCAGGACTCACTACAGGCAAAGGTCAAACAAATAACATCTAGAAGAGCCGGTCAGGTTTCATCAAGACAGAAAGTGCTAAAAATATCTCTGTATTTATGTTGTATATTTGATATAAAACCGTCGTGATACATTGATGAGATACTATGGAATTATATAAAAACTCCACTAGTACAATTAAAGTCATTAAAGCATCATTCGGAATCAGGGAATAAGACCAGATCCCTCAAAGGCAACAGTCAGAACTACAGCGTGAAACATTGGATGGTTTGGTTATTGTCCAGATTCAGTCCAGGTCCAATTCAACTCCAACCCAGGCCCTGTTCAGGACTTTTTTTTTTCAGCAATTTTGGTGCAGATCCAGTCAAGACCAAGATTAGTTCCTGCCAGTTCGGGTCAATACCAGGACATCATCTTGTTTTCCGTCTCGTTTAGATGTAGTCCAACTCCAGTCAAAATCAAATTCAAATGTAGTTCAGATCCGGTTCAGTTCTAGTTCATCTCCAGTTTCAGTCTGATGATCCAGTCAAAATCAAAGGTCTTGTTGAGATCAAGTTCAAATCATGTCAATGTCCTACCAAGACATGTTTAGGTTCTGTTCCACTGAGTTTAGATTTTTTTCCAGATCCAGTCAAGACCAAGTTCCGGGCCAATCCAAATAAGTTTTCATGTCAAGCTCCCATCCGGCTGATCTCCAGTTCAAGTCCAGTTCAGTTATGGTTTAGGTCCAGTTCAGGCCCAGTTGCTCTTCTGGTGACGTGTAGAACAAAAGCCCACCATGTGGCTCCTGCACTGATTGGCCCGTTCTCAATGATTCATGAGACGACTCGAAGCAGGAATTCCACCTCATTCATAATGAATAACAGCAAACATTAAAGAGAGTTTCTGCTCCGACGTGAGCTCACCGAGCTCTGCCCGGGGAAAAAGAAGACTGAAGTAACACAAACACTGACCAGAGAGAGAGAGAGAGGAAGCTGTGAGAACAGAAGGAGAGAGCGAGTGAAACAGAGAGAGAGCACGAGAGAGAACCAGTCAACATCATTTACATTTACCTGATGAACAGAACCATAAAAAAGCTGATCAGAACCAATTGGAACCAGGTAGAACGATACGGATATAATCAGACAACACTAGTCAGGACTAGTTAAACTGATGTGTGCTATCAGAGTAACCATGCTGAGCCATATTGATACAGTCAGCCTCGATGCGTTGATGGGTCACACATAAAACACAAACCCAGTAAGAACCAGTTATATACCAGTGAGAGCGACAGACCAAAGCTAAGAAAACTGATTCCAACCCGTCCGAACATAACAAGTCAAAACCAGTCAAAATCAGTTATACTGATAAATAACTCAATAAAACTGGTCACACCAAAGTACACCGATATATAAAACATCAGAACCAGCAAGACCGATAGGCAGAACGATTTAATAACAATTACAACTTGTCACATTACCAGAGGCATTAAGTCAGAACCAGCCAGATTACATGTGCAGTTAATCTACACCAGTTCTACGCAAATGGAGTGAATGGTGCAATAAGAAAAAACAAGTCAGAACAAATTAGCTGGACAGAAGATGACAACTTAAAGCAGTTAGAAACTGTCAAAGTTAAGTAGTCAGAACAGGTTAGACATGTATGTGTAAAGACCAGGACAGGAAGGTCAGGAAAACCACAGCATGAAAAGAGTTCCAGGAAAACCATTTGGATCCAGTTAAAAATAGTTGGACCCAACATGAACCCGTTAAAACTAATTGAAACCAGTTGAATGGTGAGGAAGACCCCTGGGATACCATTTAAAATACTTGAATGGTCAGAGTAAAAACAGGGGGTGGGGGGGCTAGATAACCCTCCCCAAATATATCATTTGTGAACACCCCCAAAGATTACTCCTACTCCAACCCAGTTGAAACCAGTTAAATCCAGTTGAAGGGTTAGAATGAAAGGTTGGATGTGGTTAAAAACCTGTTGGATAGTTTACAACAACAATTTATCTGGAAACGGTTAAAATCAGTTAAAAACAAGTCAAAATGACAGGATGAGAAATCGTGGGCACAGTGTGAAACTGTAACGGCAGCTCAGACGGTTCCTCTGATCTGTAAAATCCTCGTTTTGATCCAATCCCCCGTCTGATGTTAACCTGCAGATCTACCTGGTTACCATGGTGATCTGACCCGGTTTAACAGCGAGCCCCGGTCTATTTCTGTCGTCAAACAACTGCAAACGAGCATCAAACTGAGAAAATCCTCACATTATGAAGCACAACAAGGATTTTCTTATCAGGGCCTCGTAACACATTGTGTTCATCACGCAGCTGTGAATTATTAATACATCGTGATGGTGTCAAGTATGACTGTACATCTAAACAAACTATTGTCTTTATCACAAATCTCCGAGCGTATAAACTCTTCAGATACAAGAACTCATCGGACACCTGATCTCATCACACACACACACACACACACACACACACACACACACACACACACACACACACACACACACACACACACACACACACACACACACACACACACACACACACACACACACACACACACACACCAGAAGGCGTGACAGCCACCTGAACATGCATCTGAAGTCATGAGAATTCCAGAGAAACGCCTGAACACATCACAACCATTTACACAAACCACACACACCTCAATTTGTCACAGGGACTGTTACTCCTCACAGACACCTGAATTCCCCCCAGTTTTGTTCAAGTAAACATGTAAAACGAACCGTCTCCAAAAACCAAAGCGATCCCCTCGCTGCGTGACTTCTCGGGGTGCAGCGGCCCGCCGACGTTTGCGTGACTTGAACCTTGCTGGATTTTATGCGCCGCAAGTGTTTTTGGTGTCGGTCACCTCTGACCCCTTCACTTCATAAAATAAAACACTTCTTTAGCTGTGCGTCCGGACTCACGTCTATTCCTGGACGAGTGTGTTTTCTGGCAGATCGTTTGGCTCCGACAGCGATTTAAAAGTAGTCATTGCACATTATTTTTTACAGTGCGGTCGGAGCAGCTCATCAGACACACCGCTGAGTCAGCAGCTGTGTGCGTGTGTGTGTGTGTGTGTGTGTGTGTGTGTGTGTGTGTGTGTGTGTGTGTGTGTGTGTGTGTGTGTGTGTGTGTGTGTTTTCTCCAGCCCCACATCATGCGTGTGTTTCACTTTTCTGCTCTGTTCAGTCTCAGATGAAGGGCGAGTGAAGCTCCGACTGTGTCCCGGAAGAAAAACTCAGAGCTGGAGGCTGAGAATCACACAGACTGTAAACACGTGAGGAAAACTGTGGAGAAGATTTAGAGTCGCGTTAATAATCACGACTGTTGGACCTGCTGAAGAGAAGCAGACGCTGGGAAATCTTCTCTGCATGGTGTTGGAGCTGCAGCGGGAGGCGTACCGAGACTCTACAGATGTACCCACCACAGCGCATGTTCACATATGGTACTTGGTGAAACTACAAATACTGGAAATGAGAACGGTGTTTGCAATGGACAATTGGTATAATTGTACATTTTCAGTACTAGTATAAATGATAAGGACTGGTACCGCTACGTGCTCATCCATATAGTTAGTATTACTATAAATGCAAGTACACATGAGTATTGATTCAATTGATTAGTAATAGTTAAATGGTCAGTATTGGTACACATAATTAGCACGGGTATGAATGATTAATACTAACCTTCATGATAAACATCAGTCCACCTAATAAGTATGTTACCTATACTTAACAATACCAGTACATAGGACAAGTACTGTGAGTTTTTTTTTCCTTTTCTTCCAGATTTCATAATGTGATGGAGTTTCAGTGTTTTGTTGTTGCAAAAGAGGCGATAACCTGCAGCTTCAGTCAGTTTGTGGGCGCGACATCAAAAATCTCTGCAGGTTGTCTTTTTTGTGTATTTCCACACATGTGAGAAGCCTCTACAGTAGAAATTATGTCTAAACTAAGCTGACATCTGTGTTTGAATACTAATTTTTTATGAATTTCTGATACAAATCCGTAGACAAAATGTTAATGAAAGTGTCTGTACAACACGAGGAGGAGGAGGAGGAGGACGTGGGATACAGAATGGCCTCAGAAGAGGATGAGGAGGAGGGTCAAATGAAAATAAAGTCAGCTTCAAAACAAAACATTAAAAAAAACTCCCAAATAACCAGACCCCCCCCTCCCATTAACTCTCCACCCACCCCGCTGGGCTGTCACCAGGCAGAATTAAAACGCTCCTCATTAAAATCCACCTTCACATCAATGTCAAACCTGTGAGAGAAAATAAAGGCGTTTTACATTCACGCCATGTTTCAGCTTCAGCCCTCAGAAATACAGCAAGTTTGAGCTTTTATCTGGAAACCTGACAAATCTCTATTCTGACCGTGGATACTAAAAATAAATAGTTGAAGCTGCACGTTATAAGCGATTCAGCACAGTTTTATTTCACAATACAATATGCCATGTTTATCATTTCTATTTATTATTTATGTATTTATCGATTAAGTTGAATACAGCTTCCTTTTGTCCTAATTTTCTGCTCATTCTGCATGAGAGGACGCAGCAGAGCAGAACAATGCAGTAGCTTCTGGTCCAACACCGAATATGTAATTTATTGACAACAAAAGAGACGGAAAATACCCCACTCACACAAAAAAGTGTGAGCAGAAATGCAAACTTGCACTACAAAGGAACTGAAACCCCCCCCCCCCCCCACCACCAAAATAAGAAGACAGAGTCACAACTGTGACCACAAATGCACATAAAGTCTGTGATGAGTCACAAACTGCAACGAAAAAAACAAACATAAACTCACAAAAGATGACCGTTCGTCACCAAGCAACCAAAGAGATACTGAAAAAAGTGCAAATCTCGAAACCAAAAGAGCCAAACCTGGAAGAAAAACAACTGTAAAATGTATAATGACAACACGGGAACATAATAAGACAAATGTAAGAATACATTTAAGCACAAAAAGGAGACTATATGCCAAAGCAAGACTCAAACATGTTCAGAAATGGATATGAAATCTGAAGACGGTCGTAAAAAGACCAATGCTGGATGAAAAACATCTGGGAGCTCATGTAAAATGACTAAAATATCAGAAACAACAGCCAACATTTAATGCAAAGGACAAGAAACATAGTCAAATTTGCCATGAGTCAAGAACATTCACAAGAAATACAGGAAATACTTAGCCTGAGTAACAAAAGTACCACAAAAAAGAAGAAGAAAAAAAAAAGCCATAATGGTAACAGAAAAAGACACAAAATTATCAAATCTCTTTACAACCAAAAGTTAATATGAATGCAAATAAATAAATCTGGATCATTAAGCGAAAAACAGTTAAAAAGTAATGCAAAATTACCTAAATGTGAAGATAACTTAATCTGATAAAATTACCAAGAGACCAAATGGAGCTGAAAGGGAAAGAAGTGCAAAAGTGAACAAAATGAAAGAAAACATTTGTAAAAATCCCAGGAGAAAATTAGACACTAAACACCAAAAACAAACTGAAAAACAACAATAAACAAATGAAAAATGATGAAAATGTGACATAAAAGTCCAGATTTAATAACATTTGAGATTTTCCAAAACAAGGTTGAAAAATCTCAGCAATTTAGATAGCGTGCAAATTAAACAAAAGACAAAAAAACAAAAACAAATCAGACTTAACGTTGAAGAGAAAAAGAGAAGAAATGCAAACAAACTAAACAGAAGCCACGACACAATAAAATAATCACAGAAAAAAAGAGCCAAAATCATGCAAATGGAACACAAAGAAGTGCAGAAATGCACCAAAAAACTGGACAAATCACCTCTGAGGAGTCTGTGATTGCTTTGTGTGTCTGTACACAGTGGGTCAAATAAACAGTGGGGGGGGGGGGGCTTTTACACACATTAGCCCCAAGGCCCTCTTGTTTCTTAATCCGCCTGTCTGGGACCGAACTGTAACTGTGAGCTTCAATAAGACGATGTGCTTCTTAATGCTATGACTGTGAGGATGACGATTTTAACTGGAAGTTAATTATAATTCATCATGAATAAAACTGCATCTATTATTATCGGGCAGTGAAAGAAAACTCAAATAGCAACAAAAAAATTTATCAATAAATGTTAAAAGATTCTACAGTTAGATAATAAGTATGTGTGCAGATCACATAGGAAACCTGAATATAATGTCTGAGTTGAATATTATTACACTATTCTCAATAAATGAAAGTATAAATTTATAGCTTTTTTTTTTGTCTGCGTGTGTGTGTGTGTGTGTGTGTGTGTGTGTGTGTGTGTGTGTGTGTGTGTGTGTGTGTGTGTGTGTGTGTGTGTGTGTGTGTGTGTGTGTGTGTGTGTGTGTGTGTGTTGATCATATCAGTAAAAGTGTTTTGTTAACTGAGCAGTAAAGAAGAAGATGAATGTTTCAGTGAGCAGCAGGTTTGAGGCCTGCAGGAAGGAAACAGGCTCCACGTGAGAGGTGCTCGGGTTAAACGCCTCGGTTTGCTCAAATGCACTTCGGCAGAAAGTCGGAGACCGCAGGGAACCCCCCCCACACACACACACACACACACACACCGCACACACACACTCCATCCCCGCTGACCAAACACGAGGCCTGGAGCAGTGAGGAGAGGCACCTCAACGCAGCATCACCAGCAGGAGGAGGAGGAGGAGGAGGAGGAGGAGGAGCGAGACGAGCTCCACTTGCACTGAATCACTCCCCTCCGTGTCTCTGCTACGTCCACAAACACACCTTTTGTTTGGAGCGGTCGATAATTCGGATTAACACGGCCGGGAGGACTCACTAATCCTGTTAGAGGAACACCTGAGCTGCAGGCTAATCCTGTTTACACACACACACACACACACACACACACACACACACACACACACACACACACACACACACACACACACACACACACACACTGTGGTGTGTTTTCCTGTGTAATTGGGCAGATAAAGCCTGGTTTGGGAGGGTTGTGGTGATGTTTGGTGCATTAGTGTTTGGTGCTGCAGGTTGTGTATTCCACAGGTGAGAGGACAGGTGCAGCTGGCGGCACGTTTGGCACATTAATGGTTTAAAGTGGAGTCTAAAGCCTTCAGAGCCCCACTGCTGCACAGTCTTAACCCTACCAATTGCACTTTAACCAAAAACCAAATGCCGATTCAGGACCTTTCTTCTGCTTTTTAAAGTAAGTTCAAAGAAACACTATTGGATGATATTGATGAATATGCAACAACAAAAAATCCCAGAAAGTTGTAAAGCGGTGAGAACTGTAAATTAAAAGAAAATGCAATGATTTTCTAAACTTTGGTTTTTTTAAATTCCCAGTTGAACATAAACAACATAAAAGATGCTAAAGCCCTCTTCATTTTCAAAAATAACATTGTTCACACCAGATCATTTCCCCTCCCCAAAAACATCCATCTACAAAATCGGTATCCTGGAAAAAAACAAAAATTAAGAACAACAAAAAATGGCAGAAATTACTTCCTGTTCTTTCAGGGAAAATGACGCGAGGGTCGTACATTTGGGTAGATTGAGAGGTGGAGCTTCTAAATGTGACGTTAGAGTACAAAACAAGTAAAATACAAGAAAATACTGGCTGGGAATCGTGTCAATCAAAGCATCGGGACAAATTGGCACTGTTTAAAGAACAGTAACTGTAAACACATATGATGCTACTTGCAAACACAAAGACAGTGTCTCTCCAAATCTCTACTTTGGCCTGAGTTTATAGTTAATATTGTTTTTGGTGAATTGCAGCTTCATCCGCAAGTGAACAAATTGGCCCAAACACATTGAAAAATCACAACTTTCACTCGTTTTTGTTGTCGTGTAAACGGGGCCTGAGACATTATAGTAGTTCACAAGAATTTAGAATTTCCTCGCAGCGACACATCTCAAATCAGTTGAAACAGCAGCAACAAAGGATTGGAAAAGTAACAGCTGGAGAAGAATTTGAGAACTAATTAGACTAATTATTAACACGTCAGGTACATGACTTCACCCCCCCCCCCCCCGGTTGACAGGAGGCTACAAGCTGAGAGATCTGACTGTTCACAGCTGTTCTACAGGTAGCAGGAGCAGAAAGAGACGGTGAGTGGTAAGTATAGAGAGCAACCAGGGATCAGCGCAGACCAACATGTGCTGCAAGAGATGCAAAGGTGTCAGTAAATAAATGTACATGTAGCATGAACTAAAAAAAGTAGCATCTGATGTCATAACTAGTGTATGAAGCTACTAGTTAATGACGTAGAAAATATCAAGATCGGGAGTTTTAAGTGTTCACAGCTCAACTGAGGGGTACAGCTTTCTTTGGTTTAATAATACGTTTAACAGTGTCTGCAATAGAGTGCCAGGCTGAAGGGAAACATGAATAAGTCAGATAGAAGGAATAACAGAATATGGCTTCATTAAAGCAACGGACAAAATTAAAGCTGAATGCATCTTTTGCAGTGAAAAACTGGTGAATGAAAGTTTGAAAGTGCCGCTGAAGCGGCAAACACCCAGAGTTTGTCGTTAGAGAAAAGGAACTCGTCGTCACACGATATAATAAAGAAACTGCACTTCAGATATCGTGTGGTAGGAGGTTCCTTCAACTTTTTTTCTAATTGTACCGAGTGGGTTGGGGGGGGATAAGCTTGCCGAGGGTTCAAATGTGGGTCCTTCAAGAAAAAGGTTGGCAAGTGCTGCTATAGAGGCGAGCCTGGAAACGGTGCAGACTAAAGTCAAATGTTGGTTAAAAGCACTCCAGTGTTTATTTAGAATGCATTAATGCATTTCAGTTAAAAAAAAAAATACACTAAGTTAAGGTCTAAATAGGAGGATTATCTTTGAAATTTGCACTGCATCAAACTAAAATTCACTCTGCTGAATTAATAGTTTAAAAAGTTGTAAAACTTACATTAACATTTTCTTCTAATTCAAATTAAAAGCTCCATTGTCTATGATGATAGAATTATAAAACATATCGAAATTGAATTTGCTTCTTTTATTCTGGTATTGTCCTTTTAATTTGATCAATATTTGATATTTCTGAAGAAAGATTCAACCGATATAACATGCAATGACTTGACTAACCACAGATGTTTCCCTTTTTGTTGATTCACATTAAAACAGAAGGAGTGTTTAGGTTTTTTTTTAAGGCATTTTGTGTTGAAATCTGACATTTTTAAATTTTAAAACTAAAAATGAAGTTGATACCTGTCATAACTTACGGTGAGTTATTTACAACACTATTTTAATGTGACATCAAAATGTTCCTGTAAAGTATTTGGCTGCTGAAACTTTCAAGTTTTTAAACACACGAACACAAAAAAACCCACAAAAAAACAAAAACAATGAAAAAACAAACACGTTTTCAGCTTGGAGGGGTTTCTGAAACGTTGAAAACGCGGAAACACAGACTTGTTGAACGAGAGAGTCATAAAAACAAACATGTAGAGAAAAGCCTGTGTTGTGGAAAAAGCTAGTCACGTCCCCAGCTGTCTCACATTCGGAGGAATAAAACAAACAAGTAAACACTCAGAGACGCATGTGTTTCTGACTCGGGCTCTGAGGCGGGGCGTTCCAGGACACCGACACACTGCAAAAAGTCAGGGTTCAGAAACAAACAACGCACACATTAAAACAGAATAAATAATTGTTTAAGAAATCTCATTATCTGCTAAAAAAAAAGTAGAAAATCGCTGACTTCCCCAAACTTTTCAAAAGTAGTCAACTTATCCAAGTGGAACACTTACATATTTATGAAAAATGGTGCGACTTTAGAAAAAGTACAGTTTTCCGAAACAATAAAAAAAAATATTGCAGATTTCTGGAGAGAATTTGGAGGTGAACACAAAAATATATTTTAAAGCAAACGATAAAGCACTTTCTCTCTTGATAAAGTATTAGAACTTCTTCCTACTATCTACTGGAAATAAAGTTATACATTCAATTTGAATGAGTCCTGTCAACGTTAGATGTCGGATCGTGTGTGTGTGTCAGTCAAATGACTGATTCATTAAGCTCAACTAAAGTTACATCACTTAATGAAAGGAAGATGCTCCATAATCGGCATGTTGGCACTTCTTAAAAGAAACATATTTATGAACTGATGAAGATGAGAAGAGGCAGCAAGAAGCTGCAATAAACTAGAAACATTAAGACAGCAACGGAAAACTCCTACAAAGGGAAGCGAACCGCAATTCAAGGCTGCTTTTGATAATAACGGCGGCTGTGGAGAGCGGCGAATGCTAATATCACGTACAGTGAGACGTCTTTCATGTGGCTGTTAGAACGACCCCGTCAGTTCAGGATAAAAGAGATGCTCTTTTTTTTTTAAAGAAAACCGGAGTTTAGTGAAATGGCAACGTAAAAAACAACAGCTTTGGCTAATCCTCGTCCTCGTGAGACCGAGAGACAGCAGCGCGGCGACAAAAGTGAAGAGCAAAGAGCGTACTGTAGCTTCATCAACTGAGTAGTTGTCAGTATTAACAATTCCTATACTGATGTATCTAACTGAAGTTTTACTGATAAAAGCACAGTAGTACTTGCACGTTACTTCATATTTTGTCTGTTCAAAGAATCAACTGCACTTAAATCAAGCTCTTAGTTTTGCACCTTCAGACATCATAACATCCAAAAAGCCTTTTTTTTAAATGTCTTTTTTTAACTGAGGTATAGAAGTAGAACGCTCGATTCACAAAGTGGTTGTCTCTCAACCGAAAGGTTGCCGGTTCAGTTCCCCAACTCCCTCTATCCACGTCCTTGAGCAAAACCCAAAATGCTCCCAATGGATGGACTGAGCACCCTGCATGGTCGTCGTCTCGCTCAATGCATTCTGGGTAGTAAACAAACAAAGCTAACCCCGCGAATCAGAAGAAGCAGAGAAAAAGAAAAAGTTGGAAAATATCTCACAGGCAGACGTAGAGTAGTGAGGAAGAAGTAATGAGGAAGGCGCTCATTGATATCTGGTCTGAAGACTATATATCGTGCTACTTTGTGGCTACCCATGAGCCATGAGCTAACTAGCCTAGCCGCCACGAGCAAAAGCAGACTTCCGTTTTCGTTCCAGACGAATCAATGAGCCCCGTTTCTTCTTTACTTCCTCTCTGGTCACGGTGTCTTTAAGTTCCTGCAGATAACGTGTGTGACACGTAACGTCTTTCCTCAACAGAACTCCTGAGGTGGCAAAAAGGTCAAAAGTTGTGATCTGCTCTGAACTCAGTCCATCAAGGAGCAGCACAGCGCATGAAGAAGTCAACCCAACATGAGCTGTGGGACGGCGTCTTGTTGTCCCTCACGCCATCGTGTCAATCACACGATTCCCACATGTTGTGATAATGATGTGATGTCATACCACAGAAGCAAAATAACTGGAGGGTGACGGTATCTATTTTTCACTTGTTTAATTGGCACTTGAAGTCGCATCGCCAATACTGAATATCATCCATGATATTGACATGACACCACAGCACAAGATATTATCTCATTTACAGCTGTGAGAGTGAAACCACGGTCTCATTCATCATCTCATGTCATCACAGCGTTAAAATACAGTTCTTCACACTCTTATACTGAATAATGTCACATTATCAACCATCGCATGAGACCACACTAACATATCATCAATATGACCCCAGGTGAGAATATAGTACCACTTACAGCTGTCAAATGACGCCTCAACGTCATAGGTCATCAAATATCTCAACTGTCACGTCACACCTCATCGTCACATTTGTGATAATCACATACTGTGACTTCACACTCTGATATACTGTCACATGACACGTGCCTTCACAACTTTTACTGTCCAATGCCACACAGCCCACTTTTTAAGTATAACATGACACAACACTGTCATATATCGTCCAATCGTCAACGATTATCACGCCATCATTTATCACGCCATCATTTATCATCGCATCTGTAACCATGACACTGTCACGTACGATCAAGTGGGCAAAACGGTGGTCAGCGGGTCTGACATGTCTTTATAAACAACACGAATGGTAATGTGACATACCACTGTCACCCGCTGCCACACTGTCCCATTTTCAACAATCACACAACACCAAATATTGTTATACTCCTGTCAACCGCAAATTTCTTCGGCCATAACAGTGTCGCTTACAATGAAATTTTCACCTGCCGGCCCACATTCAACTGTCACATGACACCATATTGTAGCATATTTAAAGTGACCCGCTACGCCAAAAATCATGGCGTTTTCAGTCACAACATGACGCAACACCTGAAATGGCCATGTGACATAACACTGTCACACAGGTTTTCACCATTTCACCGACTCTCAGGTCACATCAAAGCCATTCATTGTTCACGTTCAACACCTCACTTTCACATTTTCAACACCAGCGTCATCTGCTATGACCGGAAATCATTGTATGTCACATAATGTCAAGCTTTCACTCGTCACGTCACACAAAACTGTCAAGGGACACTGCACCGTCGAATAAGTGCATTTTAACTGTAAAGTGACACCACACTAATAAATATATCATCACAACTGTCAGGAGACACCACATACCTCGACATTCTCACATTCTCATCATGTTATCATAAATAGTCCTAATTTTCAATTGTCATGCACTTGATACCAAACTGTCGCGTCTTCTTTTCATTCATGTAATTTTGAACCGATTCATTACGTATTAAACAAAGTTAACACTGATTTGTTCGCCTGAAAAACCGAGATCAGTTGGTAAAACTCATTTATCCGAGCCTGATTGAAAATGTGTAGAAAGCCTGTTTGGGTGGAGAGAGAGTGACACACGTCATAAATTACACTTTAAAAAAAAAAGGAATTATTTACTGTGATTAATTTAAATACTATACTACAATAATAGAAAGCAAGGAAAAAAAAAACAAACACATTTAGATGTTGAATTCAAGTATGAATATTACGTCTAACTCCCCTGTAACTCAGCCAGAGAATGACTCTGAGCTCCGATTTAATAACACAGTCAATAAAAATTGATCCCAACAGCAACGATGAAGTTGTTTTCCAGGAGAGGCAGCAGCCGGTCGACAGCTCGGATCAGACACGCCACGTTTCTGGTGGGATTTATTTTGTGCTGGATTGAAATAATAAAAATAAAACAGCAGTCATTTTGACATCAAGTCCAGCTTAATATAATGGAAATAATGAGTTAAATCACATGAAATCAGCCAGAAAGCCGGAAGCGTCGATCCCGAAACGACTTTCATGTCATTTTCTCTGCACATGGAGACACAGCAGCTCTCCTCTGAACCTTTCTTATTACAAAACAGAGTTTCAATGTCAGCAAGACATTATCCCACTGAAACTACTGTACAGCTCTGCCTCTTCTCTATTATTGATATAACTTTTATTGTGTCCCAAGTAAATTTTTTTAATGTATTTCTTCACATGCAATCCAACTTTTGCCATTTCCTTATCCGTTTCGACATTTTCTGACCTAACAAATCAAGTTATTATCATTTTATCTGCGCAGATAATCTATATTTTGTATTTCCATAATCAGATATATGACTGCTAGCTCTCAAATATAACAATAATAATTAAAGCAATACATTTTCTTTGTGTTTTATTGTAAAAATTTATGAACTCGAAAGAAACATGCATCATCATAGACGCACACAGGTTCACACGGCCTGAATTATGATGCACACTGGAGATTTGCCATGAAAACCTGAGACTATCAGTAATTATATTAAGAGTAATACAACTGTATAACAGTATTGAGTTTGATAAGAACTAAAACAGCAGAAAATTGTGGCCCAGATAAGCCCAAAGCAAACGATTATGAACCAAACTAATACCTGATAATAGTGACGTAAGTGAGACGGAAACAATGCAGAATATTGAACCAAACCAGAAGCCAAACGGTCAATAATACCAGGCCAAACCAGGACTAAACAATACAAGACGAAAGCTGGAGTTACACAAACAGACAGAGCAAGACAAAAACGGTAGATCATTGTCGATTAAACACGACAGAAAAGAAAATGCTTAACGAAATGCAGCGACAAAAAAAATCACATAATTGTGGACCAGACGGGTTCTGGGTCCTGATAAATGCAGAGAACGAGATTCAACGGAGGACTAAAACGTAAGAGCATTAAAACAGACGTGAATCTGTGGAAATACCGAACCAATTCTGCATTTTAATGTAAAAATACCACGCAGAATGTAGACCAAACTCTAAAGATCTCACACTTGTTTCAGCCCACTAAGATTAAAAGATTAAAAGAATAACTGCTTGTGTGCAGTCGGACCCTAAATCTGAAGATCAGATTATTTATTTTAGTGTGTGAAGGTTCAAACTTCGCTTCATTCAGCGTAGCTTCCTCCACATCACAACATCGTGACGTCTGACCATCGAGCTGTAAAGGTCAAATCTGTCACATTTATTGTTTAAAGCATAGAGAAAAAACTTGTGAGGCGACAAGCATATGTCCGTTTTGATGAAACAAACAAGGCAAACCAATGAGTCACAGCCTGTAAAGTCTTGTATTATAACATTGGAGGACGGTGTAGTGAGACACTACTATTCTGTCTGAATCCAACAAGAAAAGAGGACGCATCAGGACTTAAAACAAGAAAGCTGAAACAACAATTTAAAGCTTTTTACAGTCGATAACATGCTAAAAAACACCTGTCAAAACGGTGTGAGCGACTCACCTTTGTCACCACTGATACTCAAAATCCAAAATACAGTACCTTAAACAAACACTTCACTGGAAAAATATGAGAAAAATAGAATAACTGAATAGGAGTAAAAGAAATACTAGATAATTATTAGAAGCAAAATATTAAACAAAATAATGTACAGGTATTAGCAAGCTATGAAAGGATAAGGAACTTTAAGAAAAATATTACGAAAAAATATTATAGAAAAATACATGTGAAAACTAACCCACAAATATGATGAAAAGAAAAAGAAAATAGTAGAAATATTTATGAAAAATATTGATTTGTTAGAATACTATTGAATAAGTCCAAGAAAAGTATATACAACTATTATTTAAACAAAATAAAGATTGGAAATGGCAATAAATATAATCAAATTGGGAAAATATGAGAAAAGTATGGGGAGTAAAAGCATAAAAATATTCAAAAAATTTGATTATTAGATAATCAGTTAAAACAATTAATTAGAAAATTATTTGACCATTTAAGAAAAATATTTTAAAGAAAATTGAAAACTATAACTATGAGATAACAATTGGAAAAATTAGAAAAACATTTTAAAAATATATGAAAAACTTGGCGGGCTTGGTTCTAATCCATGAAGAAGTTCAGACCAGCACTCAAACTGACATGTTGTCCCACAAAAGTTCATTCTTTTTTACTTGCAGTCTCTCGGCCTGCGCACTGCTTTCACCGACACTGAAATAAAACCGGAGTTGTTCGGGGGGTTCTGGTTGCCGAGATGCTCGACTCTTCTCCTGATCCGACCCGCTCGGCTCCTCCTGACACTCCTCAGGCCAAATCTAATCAGAACACAGGGAAAGGTTGCAGCTCCTCACCCCCACATTCCCTCCTCCTGTGTGTGCTCGAGCCAGGACTTCAAAGTTCCCCCTGTGTGCGTGTGTGTGTGTGTGTGTGTGTGTGTGTGTGTGTGTGTGTGTGTGTGTGTGTGTGTGTGTGTGTGTGTGTGTGTGTGTGTGTGTGTGTGTGTGTGTGTGTAGATCCAATGAAATGTGGGTCAGACATTAAAATGCATGAGCGGGGAGCAGAAAGCATGATGATGAAGTGCTGAGACACGAGGAGGAGAGAAGGTAAAAATAACTGGAGGAGCGGCTCTGACACAAACCTCTCCCCGCTGACGCCCCGCCGCCACGCCATTGGTCCAGGGCCGTCGGTGAGAAAAAAATAAAAGCAGAAAGGGAAAGGAGGGGAGAGGGAGCAGAGACATGCTTCCTGCAGCCCGGACGAGGTTCACAGCTCCCGTCAGCTCTGACAGAAAGCGCACATGTCTGCAGGATTTCTAAGAATAAAACACAAAGTCTCCCTCCAACATAGTTTATTTATTTTGCATGTTGAAGCTCCAAACTTGTGGCTTTATTTCACCACCTTTCCTCCAATCAGGCGAGTGATAGACTCCTGCAGAGGAGCATCCACTAATCAGACTCAAGTGTCAAAGATGAGCTAAAGTTCCTGACTTTGCTGTAATAAATAAATAAATAAATAAATAAATAAATAAATAAATAAATAAATAAATAAATAAATAAATAAATAAATAAAATACTGACCTGTTTATTAAACTATTATAACTTCAACATAAACGATGAAGCTTATAAAAAAAAAAAATCCAGCATTTATCAGAAACTTAATTGCTGTTTAAATTTGTATTCACTGTTCAGCAAACCAAAACATGCCACAGTACATATGTAGCACAAAACATTAAAGTTTAAAAGTAAAGCTGAGGCACAACTTATGTGAAATGTTTTCAGATTTTCATTCTGCATGTGCCAACTTTAGCCTCATGTAAGACGGAGAAAATGAACGCTGCTGACACTGCCAGTCTGCTAACGCTTCGCTAAATCTTGCGAAGGTTCTATAATACCTGCTCTGGCCGGTTAATCTGTTCCCAATCGCTTAAACCTGCAAACGCTCCGATAAGCCTGCTGCTAAGACGCCATTAAGCCTGTAGCTGGCGCTCCGCAAACATGACACTCTTCTAAACTTGTTGCTAATGGAGTGCTAAGTCTGCTACCGCTCTGCTAAACCTACTGCTGTTCTGCTAAGGCAGATGGAAAAACCTTCATTTTGTTTCGGGTGTTTGTTTACACAAAAACTTTGCTCCGAGTCACTGAAAACACAACTTTATAAAAATGGCTTTCGGGGAATTAAAACGCTCTAACTCCGTTTTCGTGTAGACGGTGGAAAACGCAACTTTTGAACAAGAACAACAATGTCTGCCTCCAGAGTGGCATGACTCCCAGTCCATATTCTCCAGGGACTTGGTAGTTTTATCATTGAGTCACCAGGAATAGCGGTCTGCGGTCCAGTCTGTTTGGGTGGCTCCAGACGAATTCCAGACGAATTCCAGACTGGGGTGATGGGGGGGGGGGGTATTTTCATACCTTCATTTAGTTTGGTTTGCCGTCACACTGCACTTTTAGGAGCAGATCAAACCGCCAGGAAAAGGTTGTGCAATTTCAACAGCTTCTTGTTTGGGGGCACTATCTCCCGAAATGAACACGGCCCAGAGAGGGAGAAAAGAAGAAACTCCAATGAATGAGGCATTCATTGGTCCAGACTGAAAGCGGAAGTCCCGCCCCTTTCGCTGGTGGTGGCTAAAGGCTAATTAGCTCAGGGATAATGGGTAGCCACAAGCAACCGTGATATAGAGTCTTCACACCAAATATCAGTGAGTGCCTTTCTCACTACTTCTTCATATTTCCAACTTTTTCTTTCTACATCTGCTCCTTTTGATTCGCACTGTTAGCTTTGTTTGTTTACTACCCAGAATGCACTGCGCTCTACGAGACGTCCTCTCGCTCCGTCAGCAGGAAAGTCCCCAGATGGTTCACGCAAATTAACAGGAGACCAGAGTTCACTTGTTTGATCCGGATCATAGTTCAGAGGAGCGTTCACACCCGCCCAAACGAAGCAGACTTTCCCAGGAAGTCCCTGAAGAGAACTCTGATCCGGATCAAGCAGGGCTGGTTTGAACGCGCACTTTGTTAAACCAAGCTAGCGCTCAAATAAACCTCAAGCAGGCTTATGATCACAGATTCACAGGTTCAAATCCAAACGGTGACAGTTAATACTGTGGGTCCCTGAGCAAGGCTGCCACTAGCTCACGAAATTTTCATGATGATAAAAAGTATATATTTATATTAAAATAACGTCAGATTTAAAATATGACATAACAAAAATTTGTCAAAGGTGTTTTCAACATAAACAGTTAAATATTGTCACATTAGTCCGATAGCACGTTCTCATCGTATCAGATTATGTCATATCACACACCCATCCTGATCCACGCTGTTACATCACAGTGTCGCCTCATGCTGTACAAACCCTTCCTGTGACACTACACTATTTGTCTTATAAAACCCGCCAGCGCTCAGAGTTTCTCGTCCTATCTGCAGTCTAACGACTTCCTCCATCACTCAGACGCTCACAGCCCCAGATATCGTCTTCAGAGTGACTTTCACACCATTTTTTAAACCGCCGCCGCCGTCTTTCATCTCGTGAACACTCAGATAATTTACATGGTCTGTGGGGAACGTCTGAACTCTGCTGAGAGCGATGAGGAGTTAATGAGCGGTTTGATTCATCCAATCAAAAGAAACATTTAAACTCAACACACTCACTCACATTAAATCCGTTTAACATTATTTATGATTAATAAAATATCCAGACCAGTGAATATAAAACAGATTGTTAAAGAATAGGGGTTTTTGAATGACGGCGCCCCCGTGAACTTGGAAACTCGTGAACACCCCTGTGAATTCAATCTATAAAACTTGAAAATTTCAGATTAAATTTTGTGTGTGCCTGTCGCTTGCCGCTGGCTAGTATCCCTTCCATTTTGTGTTCTTCACCAAAATCCCATCCGATTTGACTGGCAAAATTTCAGCAGATTTTGCGGATGTGGTTTGCAGAATCGTTAACAAAACTCATAGTACAATATTCCATTTTGATGGGGTTTTTTTGTGTACATTCTACTATTTTCACCAAAAGCGCTTTGACTGGCAAAATTTTCGCTGTTATTTTTGCGATTTTTATGGAAACGGTTTGCCAAATCGTTAAAAAAAGTCATAGCGCACTGTTTTCCACACGTTTTCATGTGCTTTTTATATACCTGCTCCCAACAGCGCAGGACTAGTTACACGTCAAAAATCTGGCCGAAGAAAAAACTATATATTTTTATAGGCCTCTTGGAGAGTAATCTTTGCGCTTTGACTCTTAAAGAGGCAGGCACATAGAATTAAAAAAATGTAAATTAGCATAACACCAAAAGGGGAACAGGTATGACAGCTTCAAGCTATATTTACAGGCATAAATTGAACTTCAAAGGGAAAGCTTCTTCCTACCACACATCAGTCTAAACAGGTGCGTTGGAAAAGAATTAAAGGTCATTTCTTCCGAATTTAATTCATACAGTAAAATTTCCAAATACTTACCAGTAACTGAAATATTTCAAGCATTTTTGTTTTGTTCACTATCCTTGATGTTTGTCATGAAAATCAAAAATCCAGCATTTCATAAGGTTACAATATCTAAAAAGATCAAAAGTTTTCTTATATTTTCTACAGACAGACATAATTCGTGCAGTTACTTTTAAATCTTTTTTCATTCCGTATTTATGTTGTGAGTGTAGAAAGAAGTGATAAAGCTATATACTCTTAAGTTAATTTTTCAAGATGTGCATGTATAATATCAATTACTGTAAACCTTATATGCATTAGATATTGTTTATTAAGCTGAAATTAGATTTCAAAAACTGAGTACTGACAGAGTGGGAGCTGGGAAATGTTTTTTACCTGTTGGGAAGTGAACATTTCCCACTTCCTGGTAACGCAGAAATCCACCATTAAGTGTTAAATTTAATTAGTTTACAAAAGAAAAGCTCATTTCTCAAATAATTTGAAACTTAAAACGATTCTAGATTAATATCGTGAGAAAATTCCTTTCGAAAATTATACTTGAGTACATTTCTGAACTAGTACTTTCATAAATCAGTAGTTTTTCCAGAGAATTTCGAAATAATCGTGTCTGTACTTCTACTGAAGTAGAAACAATTAGTACTTCAGCCACCTTTGTTCTGAAGCGGAGCTCAAACCAGCCGAGTTTTTGTGCACATTCACTGTGATTTCATCTCATTGGTGCTGCTAATCTTGTCTGAAGTGATTTTTTTTCCCCACCACCAGTTTCAAAAGAGCCGGCGATCCAGTAAAAACTCAAGAATTTAAGGAAAAATTAACTGCATTCACCGATAAATCCAGTCAATTCCCAACAGTTTATTTCTCTTAACATGTCGGCGTGTTTCGGTTAAGAAAGAGGTACTTCCTGTCCGTCCGAGGTGCCGCTCGGCTGATCCTCACTCGGGTCGAGGTCAGAGGGTTTGGAGTCACGGGGAGTTAAGATGCAGAACAAAATGGCGGTTACAGCAGCCGTGCAATTCTGCTTCTTTCACTGTTCAAAAAAAAAAAGAAAAAAAAAAAAGAAAGAAAAAGATACACAGTCCGCCATTTTCTTCTGCAGCGGTGCAGAGCGGCGGGCGGGGAGGCGAAAATCGAAGAAAAGAACCAAAACACCCACAAAAAAAAGACAAGGAGGTGGAGGTGGAGGGGAGCTGATGAAGTCGCTCAAGCAGTCAGACATGACAACTTTTTATATGCTGATTCATGAGTGGCGATGATGAGCGGGCAATTCGTGCTGAACATAATATTTAGCATGCACGCAAATGGTCTCTTATCACCTGACAAAATGTGTGCATTTAATTACATTTTTGCATGTGTGATATGTTTGATGTGTTTGTACCTACAAGGACCTGTAAATGTCTCACCTCCACCTCTTGCTTTGATAGGCAAGACTCTCCTGGAGCCACAGTTTATTTCCCCCCATGTCCAGACTTGCAGGCTCACTTTTGTAAAGCTGCCTCCTATTCGAAACCCGTACTTTTATGTATGTAATCACTGAGTTCTACATTCATGCTACTTAGTGTTATGAAGGCTGAAAAAAATTAATCAGTTCAGATCCAAAGACGCTCTGCCTGAGAGGCATGAGCCTGCCAGTCTACGCTAAGGGCAAAAAAACAACCAACAACAACAACTGGCTGACAAAATGCACAGGTAAAGGCCCAGCTGACTGAGAGGTCAGCCTGAAGGTGGAGGTGAGGACGGCCATTTACAGGTCCTTGTGGACACACATACACATATTACACCGTGTTCAAAATGTGTACAGACAATGTCCTTACAAACATACAAATATCAACACACAAACTCCAAATGTTGCCATAACGGCCCCATAATTTACAACCCTGTGATCTGATTTGCAAACACGCAGCTGAAATTTGTTCAAAGTTTCCTAAATGTCCTACGTAACGAAGAAAAGTTTGAACTCATGGCGAGCTGCTAAGGTTTGATGTTAAATGCTGCTGTTGATGTTGAACGACACAATTCGTCCTGTAACTGTAGGAAAACAGAGAGAAACCAGACGGAGGGGAGCTCTTTAAAGGAACAGACCGCAGAGTAGCTGGTGTGCAGAAGTTGTTAAAATGTGTTGAATGTGTGCGAGGTCGATTCATTCAATATGAACTCATGTTTTCTGCAGTTTCAATCACACGTCTACTTTTATTAAACCCATCAGGGGCTTTTCTTTCTCTTCACTCAGCTGTTTGCTTTTCTCAGTCGCGGGAATTTTTTTTTTTCCCTTCAGGGATCTCTAATGGAGTTCCCAGTTTGATGGGTTTCTAGCTTCAGGGAGGAAGCGGGAGAAATGGAAAGACAAAGATACAGCGAGGGAAATAGAAAGACAACGCAAGAGGGAAATAGAAAAGTGAGATGGACAGAGAGAGAGTGGGATGGAAACGACGTGATAATAAGACAGAAAGAGGCTGCAGCCACGGAGCAGCGCTTCATTTCCTCATCATTTCATTTATTGTCGACGAGCTAAGTCACTGTGGAGAAATGTTTGGTTTGAAATGCGAACAGGGAAACGTCTCAAGAGTGTCTGAGTCGGGACGTCACAAAGACCTCCAGTCTGCAGAGACACGCTGACATCAGCAGAAAAATCCAGGATAACCGGCAGAAAGGCGCTCGCACAGTTCAGCCATTCATCAGGACAAACATGACCACATTGCTCAGCTCAGACAGTGACACTGAGCAACAACTTCTTCCAGCTTAATCCAGCAAAGATCGGACAGGAAGAATCCTGAGGAGCTCAGACTCCCCCCCCCCCCCCCATTGGCTTAAGATTTCTGCCCTTGGATCAAACGTATGCAGCAGATCAGAGATGAATGTTAGTTTAAGCCCCACAAAATGTCACAAAATACTCAAATTACAGTAAAATCGTCCCAAATGGGAGGCGATAACCGGAGCAATTTTCATATTTATTTTGGTGGAAACACGACTGAATTAGCAGCAACAGGAATCCTCGGAGGTCACATGAGAATGCAGCATCAGATTCCCAACAAAGTCTTCCCCTTCTCGCAAAACACGTGTCAAACCTGCAGCTTATTTCCTTTTTCTCTCATAAATCTGTGAAAACGCACCACAACATCAAAAAAAAAAAAGAAAAAAAAAGAATCACAAAGCTGCCATAAACACCTGTGAACTTCCTCCTCCTCGCTCCGCGCCTCACCGAGCTCCGGAGCTGCTCCCGATATCACCTGCAACTCCTTCAAAATCCTCCCAGCACAACCTGTCCTCCACCAACATCACACCTGCAGCTCCTCATGAATACACCAGCGCCAACCTGAGAGAGTCCAGAACAACTGTTCCTGCCTGAAAAGATATTCTAATCTCAATAAGGTTGTGGTTTTTTCCCCCTAGTCAAATAAACGATATATATAAAAAATAATTACCAGTTTCTTTACTGAAGCATTGAAGACCTGCAACATTTTGTATTCTGCAAGAAAATAGTCACTATTAAAAGAGCTTCATCTTCTTTTGTTTGAATTTTAGAGGAAATAGGGAATTTTCCTTTAATAAAAAAATAAAAAATACATTGCTGTGAGTTTTGGTGGAAACTAGTTTAACAATATTTCTCACAAAAGGAGAAATTTTGCCAAAAGACCAAAGAGGAAGCAACTCTAAATCATCTCTGCGGTCTTGTATCGCATCAAAGTGTAAACATGTCCTGAAGCTTTGGACCCGAAACATCATCTGTCATGTTAGCATGGAAGCACTCCACTATTTTCTGTCTCTTCTCCTCCTGGAGGCTTTTAACGGCGCGTTCTTTTGGTGCTAAACCAGGATTGTAACTTGGAGACTGTCCTGACATCAAACAAACATCTTAGTCAGGAAAAAAAAAAGTAATTACTTCAAATCGAGATTAATCGTAGTTGTGGGCTACATAATGAGCAAAAAACTTTTCCAGTGAAAATGTAAAAGCATCCGGAGAACATTTTGGTCGTCCTGCATACCTGCTGAGAAAGTTTTAGACTTTAGTGTCCCAATAAGGATCTTTACCTGGTTTTAACCCGATTGTTTCTAAAATGACACCAAGACAGTCGCGTTAGTAGTCCTGCAGAATCAGTAGATTTGAAATTTGAGACGTGTTACAGAGTGTAAAATGCTCTTCTGTGACTTTTATTGGAAAATGAACAAAAAAATTAAGAAAAACTGAATTTTCAGAATAAAATCAGAAATGACCTTGAGATGAAAAAAAGAAAAAAAAGAATATTTGTAGTTCCGTGCCTCCTATTTTGCATGGATCAAAGTCTAAATGGGTTTTACTAGATTGAATTGCTGTTTTGATCACCCTTTTGCCCTAAAAATGTACTGAATCCATCATAAACATGTGAGATGAGGTTTAACAATTAAAGTGCTTGAAAAAAAAGGGTGTCACACGGCTACAATAAAATACAAAGCAAGGTGAATTTACATAATATGACCTCAAAATGTCTGTCCAAATAAGAAGCTATAAAATAAACCTGAGACCGGCTGGATGTAAGAAGTCGTCTCAGGTTATGAAGCAGCTCAACCAACCGGAGCGCTTAAAAGCCGACATTTAGGATTACAGTGCCAAAGAGGAAAGTTGCATTTTAAATGCATTAAAGCAGAAACAAATATACGCAAGAAAGAAACTTGATAAAATATTCAGATCGTATGAGGTCATCTCAGGTCACGAGGCGGCTTAAGGATAAAACGCAAATAAATGGACCCGAGGCTTTGCAGATATTGACTCATTTTCCTGTTTATCCGATAAAAAGCTGAACCACAAATAGTAAAAGCACAAAATTGAAATAAAAGCAGGTGGACGGAAGGAAGGTTAAGTGATGGCTCCACCAATCAGACTGCTCAGAATTCAACCAAAAGTCAGTTCCATAAGCGTTTACAAATCAAACTAAACCTCACACGAAAGGCTAAAATCAATTCACGGTTAAAGCGGCCAATCGGCACGCTAGAAACACACACACACACACACACACACACACACACACACACACACACACACACACACACACACACACACACACACACACACTCACACACACACACACACACACACACAAAAAAAAGCCGTTCGTTCAGAGAATGTGAAATGGTCACTTCAGGTCATCGGACAGCAGCACCAATCAGAGTCTCATACACACACACACCACACACACACACACACACACACACACACACACACACACACACACACACACACACACACACACACACAATAGTCCCACACCTTACTACCCAAACACATTTAAAATTGTAAGGCGGAGCTTTTCGTAACTTTACAAAATGACAGATGTATCGACGCACAAACTCTGAACGGTGAAACCCCAAAATAACACAACATAAAGTTTCAAAGTGATGAAACAATTTTTCTTCTCATTCCAACTTGAAAACTAAGAGAGCAACAAAGACACAAAATCTACCAAAAAAAACTCCCATAAAAACCCAACAATGAGCAATAACAATCCGACAAGGTTGCCAGGTTTGACCAATCAGCCCTTTTGGAATGTGTTACATTAAAAAGCAAAGAAAACACAATTGGATATTTCTTTTTTAAATACTGGATGTAAAAATCTCACAAGGTCACCTCAGGTCACACAAAAAAGTTTGAACCAATCGGAGCTCTCCGGACTGTTGTTGCATTGCTAAAACGAAAGCGATCTGCACTCACATGAAAGCAAATGAACAAAAGAAAGACGGTTTTCAAGACATCAGCTCGTTTCACAGTCGGATCATCTTAAAGGTTTAAAATCTGAATCAGCGCACGATATAAACAAATAAACAAAATGGTGGTTTGTAAAACTGCATGGAGGTCGTTTTAGGTCACGAGGTATTTTGATTAAGATTCGAGACGTTTTGTATAGATGAGCACAAAAAAGAAAGTCTAGACTGCAGATCAAAGTAAACACAAAGTCAACGACGGTACGGAAAACAAAGCCGAATTCACAAACAAAATTAAATACGACAAATGTTACACGGCTAAGGATTTAGAGGCATTTGCCTGTTGTTCAAATCTAATAAGTGAAACTCCAAACGCGGAAGCAAAACCACACCAACATCCAAAAGAAACAGGAAGTGGTGTCACAGTTTTAAAGGTCACGTCAGTGTAAAAGCATCTACATGCCTTTCAGAGTCAATCAATGAACAGATTTCAAATCTCTGATCAGGAAAGTTAAGGGCGAGTGTTTTTTTTAAACTGATCTAGTTTTGTAGCTCGCACTTTATAACATAAACATGTACGACAACAACAAGCAAATCCGCTTTCAAAGAAAAGAGAAATAAAAGTATCATCTGCAAAGAGGAAATGTCGCATTCAGACGGAGATTTGTCCTTTATATGAAGCTGTGTGTGTGTGTGTGTGTGTGTGTGTGTGTGTGTGTGTGTGTGTGTGTGTGTGTGTGTGTGTGTGTGTGTGTGTGTGTGTGTGTTTGAAATCTCTTGAAGTGGGAGAAAACATCTAAATTATGTTATACAATATTTTGCCAGAATCAACAAAAACAAAATTCAAAAATTTTTGTTGAAAAAGTGCCATTTTTTCAATCCCTTCACACACACACACACACACACACACACACACACACACACACACACACACACACACACACATACACACACACACACACATACACACACACACACACACTTTTACTTCACAACATCAGAGAATGAAAATGAACAGAATGAAATCAATTGGAATAGAAATGAATACGATAGCATATAAAAGAATGGAGTAAACCTAAAACGACTAAGACTATTATGGGATGCAGTACAAAGGACCATAATAGAAAAAAAAAAAAGAAAAAAAAAAGGGGACTAAATGGAATCAAAATGAATGCTGTGGATGTAAATGAATGGAATCTAATTTATTGTAATGAAATTAAAAGGTGGCATTAATCCCGAAAGGAAACGTGGAAACACACACCTTAACAGTAAAAGCATTGAGTCGTTTGAACAGAGACAATAGAAACACACCATTATTTATCTTATTATCTCTTTAGTGATAAAATGTTGATTGAGTCAGTTATTTAGGAAAGTGAGGTTGAGAATTCTCTAATTTGAGCTGAAAAAGACCTTTTCTCCACCTGACAGAAGCTGAAAAGAGTCCAAATGTGATCATTTTGACTGACAGAAGACATTTTAACAGCATGTGAGTCGCCTCTGTATGAAAATGTAATATCCGGGTTTTCTCATGTTCTCTCCAGTTCAGGCTGAACAAAACAAGTCGACATCGATTTCAAGTAAAACACATTCAGCCGGTTGGATTACAGAACTTCACGCCCCTGAATCGATCTGATTATAAAGCGGTAACGTGTCGTTGATCAAGTTCCGCTCACCCAGGTCACACTCGCTAAAGGCTGAATAAAGTCGTTTTGTCGTATTTCTTTTTATGTCAATTAGTTTTCTCTTCACCTCTTTGTACAGCCTCTGCAGGACGGCCATGAACTGTAACCTCTGCTGGCTCCTATTGGAGGATTCAGATCTCAGCCGGCCAATCAGAGGAGACGACAGCTTGATACAGACAGTAAAGGATGAAAGAGGTGAAAGGTCACGCATCAAGGCCTCGGCAGGCACATCTTTACTATGTAAAATGGGAGTTTCTGTTCTTTATTTTTTATTTTAGAAGCAAAACAGCTTCAGTTTTAGAGAAGAAACGTTTCTCGCAAGACGACGTCAACGCAGAAATCCAAATTTTTTTGTTTCACGTCTTTAAACGAGTCTTGTTTTTCTTCGTATCGAAGCGAAAGAAAGAGAGCTTGTAAAGGTTTTCAGGCTTAATTCAGCACGAAAATATCAGAAAAGACTGACGAGGAAAAGAATCAACTGTAAGGGAAAATACCTGCTGTTTTTATTTTTCTGCAAATGGTACAAAAGCAGGCGAATTGAAATCCCATTTTTGTAAAAATCAAATCTTAAAAAATCTATTTCAGTCTTTTTTGCCCAAATAACAATGAACAAAACCCTGAAAACTGGAGTAAAATAGTTTCAACCCGCCATCGAATACATCGTATCTCTGCTCCTTTGTGTCAGATAACGCGATATGTGGTGAACCTGCAGCACATGACCAGGTGAAAGGTAAATTCGAAACAAATGGAGAGAAGGTAAACTACAAATGGAGAAATGCGTACGATTTTGGTCAGTTTGACATTTTAAACGTCTGATTCTGTATCGCCGGTATCTAAAAAGGGTTTGATGTCCAAAGTGGAAGAAATGCTTCCACAAGAGCTCCTTGTATTTCACCGAGTGGTTAAAAACGTCTGCTTCAGCTTCATGAAGCTCAAAGCAACGTGGTGGTACGATGGAAGAAAAGATGAAATATCCAGGGTTTTTCAGTCTAAAGATGGAAGAAGTCGAGTTCAACCGTCTCACTCGAGACACAAAATGGCCTTTTTTTTTTAATATGTGATGAATAATCTGAAAAAAACTATAAGACCATTTAAGTATGTGGGGTTTTTTTGTGGTCTTTTTTTAGATATAACTATATTTTTCAGAATTTTCAGATTTTGGGAATTTTTCCGTAATATTATATTCTATTCATTAGTAGTAGTGGCCTAGAAGTAGCAGTATTAGTAGTAATAGCACCATTAATGTAACTGACGATGCATAGAAATGCTGGGAATTTTTTTTAAATTGAAGACTGTAGTGGAGAATTTTTATTTTCACAACCTGGCATGTAAAGCAGCAGCAAAACAAATCTGATTTGACCTTGAAGGATTTGGTTACATCATTTTAGAACAAAAATATATTTTCCAAAGTTTCTGTTGGGGATGAAGACTATTTTCAGATTCCTTCATGTCAACAGAATATTTTTTATTTTTTTACATTTACATTATTTTTGATCCAGTTGCTCATCCCACTAGTTTTTCAAAATAAACTCAACAATTCATAGATTTTGTGTATTCTTGGACATATTTCAGTGACCAAATGAAGTGTTTCCACCACATCAGAAATATTCGGTCAACGTGTCAGGAGACAAAGAAAAGCATCAAATTACAACACGATGAGGACCAGAACCACAAAAATCCCAAATTTTTTCATCAGAAATTTTGAGAAAATGTTAAGATTCCTGTTTTCTATCTCATGTTTGACTCAAGCCTCAAGGCTTGTTTCATTTTTCAAACATATCGAGACAAATAAATGAATCGTATACAAAATTGTAAGAAAAATAAATAAAATAAATAAAAGCCCAGAGTGACATTTTCTGGAACATTATAATATAAAGGATCAAACTGTCACATGTAAGGAGCTGAAAGCTGAAAATATTTCATAATCTGATTTTTTTTTTAAAAAAAAGGCAAAATACAAATTAGGCCACACAGAAACATATTCTGATGAAAAATTCCATATTACAGTAATTTCTTCCGACATAAACATAATTGAAATTCCTTTTAACTGATCTGGTCTCTGTTTTATTCTCTTGCATGCACTAAAAGCTATTTAGATTTTTTGGGTAAAAGTGTTTTTTTATTTAGCATTTTTTATTATGATAAGAGATATGTCATTCTTAGCTAATCAATAGTCCAAATATGCATCAAAACAGTAAAAAATATGATGTTACGTGTCATTTGAATTGTATAGAACCCAGTGTTGTTCAAGTTTACTGTCATATAGTCAAATGCTAAGTAGAAATATGCAAATTAGTCACTTTTTGGATTAGTAAAAGACGATTCTGTCTTTAAAAACTTTGCTGATTAACAGATGGGAATATAAATCAACGACTGCAGCTAATAACTCACCTTTTAAATCATTGTTCTACACTGATGTAGTCTACACTTGCTGTAAATCTGATTTCTGGTTAAAGAAGCTTGAAACTAAACATATTTCACATTTCTCAGCCTCTAACAGAAGGAAAAGCTTCTAAAATACTTTATACTCAGACATACTCTGATGAATGCTTCTGAATCGTTGTCATTTTGACTGAAATATCTTTAAAATCGCTCTAAAATGTTTGATTTCTTCTTTAAGTCTGTTTATTCTCACATTTCCCACCGTTAACTGACTATTTTCACAAAATGAGACATTCCATGTTTAATCGATGAGCACAATCATTGACTGTTTATAATAAGAGTAACTTGCCTCAGGACAGTGAGAATAATCATTAGCAGCAGCACTGGGATCAATAAGACCGCATAAAAGCATGAAAATGCTTATTTTGTTCAATTAAAAGCTGAAAAACACACAATTTCGGTCTTTTTTTTTTTACAGAAAATTATTTACAAACTGACAAAAACTCTACGATTTCTCCAAACTGTCTCTTTTGGCGTATAAACTAAAAAACGTCACATTTTTTTCTCTTCAATATGCTTTTTATTGATTAATAGACTCAGTTAATCAAAGAAACATACAAACTAAGAGGCTGAAAAGCCATTAACAGCTGCTCCACTCTGCAAATATTGAACTTTATTGATTAAAAAGATGTTTTTGATATCAGAATATTTGAATATTAAGCAAAAGAGAAATGTTCTGCAACTAGCCCCCCCCCCCCCCCCCCCCCCAAAAAAAAATATATCACCATTTAAGTTCTCTCAGCCAAACAAATATTAAAATTGTGAAGATTAATCAGAGTTTAACCTCCAATCATTGACCCAATCCCCTCATCCGAAGAAAAATACTAATACGGACCCTGAAAAGCAAAACCAGCAGATTGACTCAGCAAAGAATGGATGGTTTTGATGAAAATATGGTTTTGATTCCAAAGTATTGATAATCACATTCACGTTTTATATTAGATTTTGCTACGACTTTGTTTAAATAATTAAAAAAAAAAAAAGTCTTCACAGGAATTCTTCTCAGAAATACTTAAAAATTCATATAAATCCTTTAGGTTCAGCCTCTAGTCTTTTTCTTTATGATTCGAAATAAACTGAGACATCAGGGAAGCTCCTATCTTCACATTTTCCACTATTTAAGTTTTATATCGAGTAAAAAAATCAATAAAAGGAGAAAAGCACAAGCCTGGAGCTTCAGGACAATGAAAATAATGATAAAGAACAAACTTCTACCAAGAAACAGTCAATAAAACCTTGAATAACAAAAATAAATAAATAAATAAATAACGGTGTCTTCATTCATAAACAAATCAGCTTAAAGTGGCCAGACACTAAAATCCAGGGTAAATTAAAAGTGAGTGTTTATGTGTGGAGAACACACACTGGTGTGTTTGTAATACAGCAGCAGAGGATCGTTCACGTCATTTCACCGACTTTTCTCACTTTTACGTGTTTTGTTTCCCACAATGCAGAAGAAAATTGAGCAGAATACAAAGCTGGTCCACTATAGATGTAATATTTGGAGTTTTCTCTTTTTTTTTCTTTATTCTAAATGCTTCCAGGACTTGCAGGAGTTTTGCAGCAGAGACAAAAGGCAGCTTTTTTTTTTTTTTTTTTGCTTCATTAAAAGTGTATAAATGACATCTAAAAAATCATCGTGAGCCCAGAGTTTATCTGTGAGATTTGCTGGGTTTATCTTGGATATCTGTTAGAAATCAGAAAGTTTGGAGTTAAAGGCTCATTGCGCAACGTTCCCTCATCATGGCCCGGTTCTACCGGGTCCCCGAGCTCGGGTCCTACCTGGGGTTGGAGCTGTTCCAATAGACCGCGTACCGGTCGGAGATGAGGCGGTCGTCAGTGACGGCGGAGCAGATCCGGAGCAGGAGGCCGAGCAGCGGGAGCAGCAGCAGCGGAGGCAGCGGCGGAGGCGGCCGCCCGGAGCGCTCCATGAGCGGCGGCGGCGCGCTGCGCTGCGACCCGGCGAGCATCCGCGGCTCCTGGGTTCAGCTGTGAGGACGCGACGGGAGGAAGACCAGAACCGGGACCAGGACCAGAACCAGGACCAGGAGCCAAGCACATGAACCAGAGAGGAGTCACTCCGCTCAGAGCGCGCCGGGCACCAGCGGCATCCTCACACGGTTCAACCGGTTTGCGCCCAGCGGGGATCCTTCCATCTCACGGTGACTGCTTCTCCTCGGAAATCCAGAAATTATTCTTCGCGTCCAATCGTTCATCTTCACCGAGTGAGAACCGGGGTCAGGACCGCAGCGGGGACTGTGTGCACACAGCCTCCCAGTCCGTCCATGTGCGTCCCGCCGCCGGCTGCGCTCGCTCCCACGTTTACGCGCAGCCTGCGCTTGAACCCGGGGACGATTCACCGGGCTCCAGAGTGTCTTTTTCCGAACCGGTCCGCACTTTCAGAGTTCCACAAACTGCGCAGGGTTCCCCGGAGCTCCGCCGCCTCCTCCCCGCTGCTCCCTGGAAGTTCGGTCTCCGTCCTTCACTCAAACTTTCCCACCGTCTGCAGCCGGAGTCCGAATCGGGACGGCTCCAGTGGACGGATCCAGAGGACGGATCCAGAGGACGGATCCAGAGGACGGATCCAGAGGAACAAAGAGCAGCAGCAGCAGAAAGAAACGGAGAGAAAGTTTGTTGTCGGCAGCAGGAGGAGCGTTTGACTCGGTTACCGGCTCAGCTCCAGCCCGCTGCTCCCGGTGCGTCTTGGAGGGCGGAGCTTGATGTTCACGGTGTCCTTCAGCTCCTCCTCACTCACACACACTCACACACACACACACACGCACACACACACACTCACACACACACACACACACACACACACACACACACACACACACACACACACTAAATATGGAAACACTCTCATCCATAACAACCACAAGAATAATAAAAAACAATTTAAAAAAAAATTGAATCAGTTCATGGAAAACTTTTACTACCTTCTGATTTTATTTAAACGTATCTGTGTTATTTAAGAGTTTATCCAACTCAAGGCCTGCTGGAGCTAATCCTCTTTCCAGACTGTGTTGGGAGGGACACCTGGAGAAAACCCAGCACTGAGGGAGAACATGCAAATTCTCCATGAGAGAAACACCCAACCTGGATTTGAATCTGTAACTTTTCACTGTGAGTCAGCAGGACAAACCACTACACCATGTACAGCCAACACATATTCACGTTGTGGGGATGAATCTTCGTAGGAGTTAAAGTTGAGTTCTTGGCCACACTGTAGTCGTCCCTCATCTCAACTCTCACTCACCCTTATTCCTGCTACACACTGCGATTTTCAGCCCCAGACCAAAGATTAGTCTCAGTGTGGGTCCAGTTCAAAAGACAACCTGCGACAAAGTTCAGACAGTCTCAGAAAAGTCTGGCGACAAAGGTGACGCTGCTTGTTCCGATTGCACAGTGTGTAGCAGACATTAGTTGAAAATTCATCCTAAAGATCAAATTTTTGATATTTACATTCATAGAGAGAATTTTTTTTTAATCTCGTCGGTCTTTATTCACAAGTTGCACCTGCTGTTACACCTTTGGTTCTGTGTTTAAAGTTTTTCTGCAATATGTTTGCAAACAATTCATTCATGCTTTACTTAAAAAAAAAAAAAAAAAAAAGTGTTATGCTCCAGTTTTTGCTCGACTCATTTTCTTTCTACTTCTTTGTCATTTGTAAGTCAACATTTTGTTCACAATGTCAAACATCATACTCCTGCACTTTGATTTGACTATGTCAGTAACTTTATATGATCTTATGGAAGTTTGTGTTTTACTTGATCTCTCTTGTTAATGAGATGACGTGTATAAAGAGATGAACCCGTAAAAAAACCCCACGGTGACATGAGCGTAACACACTGAACTCGTTCATTTCATTTGAACTGAACTCACTAGTTTACTCATTTCGTGGCAAAAAGAAAATATGAACACTATTAGATACGCAGAAATAACTGTGATGTTGACTTATTACAAACAATTATAAAGAAAAACATCAGAAATGTGTTCTATGTTGTCCATGTGGTGTGGTTCACAGACTTTTCCTTTAAGGAGAAGTGGGTCTGAGTTCTTAAGGGTTAAGCACATGAATAAAGGTTCAATATGAAAAAATAATAATAATAATTGACAAATGCAACAGGTGATCTGATATATGTATGTCCTGCTGCTAATGCTGCTCCAGTAGCATTAAGACAGTTATATTTCACTGCTGCATCACTGATCGCTCAGCTCTGGTTTCAGTGTTCATTCCTGCTGGTCACACGATGATGCCTCCACCCCCAGTGGAGTATAGTCACAATTTAAAGTCTTTATTTGAAATTTATTGCAATATAATTTATAGCCTAACCTATATATAAATATATAAATATATATAAGAGCTTACAAACATTTATCCTCTTGCTGGTCTCCTGAGGAGAACTGGGGATTGAACGCCTGAAATAGAGACTCGATGAAGAAAAACTAAATACACAAATAACTGATGAGTTTTAATCACATATAAAACATAACCTTTTAGAGAAAATAATAAATGTTTATAGTTTTATAGCTTTTCCATCTTGTCTTAAATTCCCAGTTGTCGTCTCATTGTTGTTGTTGTTGTTGTTTCCCACAATGTAAACCTGTTTTACTCTCCAGTGCGTGTGGGGCTCCTGATTTTGAACGGCTTGACTTTTTGACTTAATTTCTTTCCTCCTCTGGTTGTTGTTAGTTGCTGGCTACTTCTTCCAGCCGAGGCTGTGTTTTTAATTCACTTCTGTTTGTTTTTTGTTTGTTGTTGTCTTGGCGATAAGTTGACGTTGAACCTGACAAATCTATCGAGGGAACTTTGAAACGGTCTGACCGACGAGTGCTTTTTGCCGCTTATTGAAAAGGATTTATTAGTCGATTCCAACCAGATTTAATCATCCGACATTAAGACTTCCTGGCTGTCTTTTTGTTTTTATTTGTGGCGTGCAGCTTTGCGTTTCCATTGTGGTTTTTCTCTGACGCTCAGCTGGATATCCAGCAACAGCTCACATACGTAAGCGGCTCCAGTTTTGTGAGGGCGGCAGTGAAGCTGCTCCTCTGCCCCGTGATGCATTCAGGAGCCTCCTCCTCTCATCCAGTGATTCAGCACTCATAAATATTTCAGAGTGTCAGCTTTGGAGGGAAAGCCAGGAGAGAAAGGGAGGAAGGGAGGTGGTGGTGGTGGTGGTGGTGGTGAAGGGGGGGGATAAGGAAGAAAAAGAAGAGGAATACAGATGAATCTTTAATTCTTGCTTTTAAAATGGGCCCAAAGATTAATGGAGCCGCACTATTAAACTTTCAGAGGGTCCACATGAATAAATGCAGAAACTGTCGGGCGTTCAACAACCACTGACCATGTGCACGGAGGGGGAGAGAGAGAGAGAGAGAGAGAGAGAGAGAGAGAGAGAGAGAGAGAGAGAGAGGAAGGATGAGGGGATTGGTTACTGCACAACAGGAAAACCACATCACACCAGTCAGTCCGTATTAAAGTTCCGGTGGCATCAACAAGCCAAGGAGAAGAAACTCGGAGAGAGATCTGATTGGTCGAATTAAAACTTGAAATCACAGTGAATGACAGCAGCATTTATGTACCGGAGACCCCCGGGGCCAAAAGGTCCTGCTGGGCAACTGTTTAACCGCATCAACCTTGAGTGAAGTTCAGTATATGAGACATGGGAAACAGGAACATATAATATAATATAATATAATATAATATAATATAATATAATATAATATAATATAATATAATATAATATAATATAATATAATCATATCTATACATAATCATATCATCAGAAACACAATATATTCCCTTATATATTATGTAAGGAAATATAAACTCGTCGACCAGTACATAACACATCAATTACTACATCCTCAACCGGGCATGCCTGAATGTTGAAGTCTGAAATTGGACTCTCGTTGATGTGGCTTATATCAGAAGGCTGTGGTGAAGTGAGCGATAATGGTGCAGCTGTGTGTCGCAGCGAGGCGGCGGTGGCTGAAGGTGGTCGCGTCCTGTAACTTCCGAGGACGTGGCGTTTCCTCAAAGTGACTTAAGTGCCGTTTTGCGTCCATCATTGTTCATCTACATGCCAGGACTCTGCAACCTGTGGCTCTGGAGCCACATCTGGCTCATCGGCCCCTCTGTAGGGGCTCCCTGAAGCTTTTGCAAAATTACACGTTGAATAAGCATTTCACTTATTTTATATTATATTTACACACCAGAGAAAATGTCAAAAGGAATTATGTCTTAGCTAAATATGTCTAGACATATGTCTGGGCTAAAAAGAGATTTAAAAACAAATTGGGGGGGATTATAAAATGACTCTAAAAAAAAAAAAAAAGAACATGAAATAGCTAGGGGGAAAAACATAAAATGGAGGAAACTGCAAAAACTGCTTAAAAACAGCCAAAATGATTGAAACAGCTAATGTGTCAAAATTGTCTGTATGAATTAGTTTAACTGGAATTAAATTCCTTTTGAAATTCTGACACAACTTCTCCACAACAGTAGAACTATAACTCCGCGCACGTTCCCACGACTAAAGCCACCAAGTCACCCAGTAAGAAGCTGAGCCGGCTGGCAGCATTAACAGCAGCACAGTCAGTGTTGTCAACATGAGTCTGTTAATGAAGCAGTTTGATTTCACACTGAATGAGTTTCAATTAATTACAGCTTCACTTAATGAAGATAATTAGAGCCCAGGCAGGGAGTCGGTGTGTGTGTGTGTGTGTGTGTGTGTGTGTGTGTGTGTGTGTGTGTGTGTGTGTGTGTGTGTGTGTGTGTGTGTGCATGCTCCTCATGATTGCCTTTGTGTGTTTCAATAAGGTCACTGTGAGGGGCAACTACATATACCGTAAGGTTATAGGTGTGTGTGTGTGTGTGTGTGTGTGTGTGTGTGTGTGTGTGTGTGTGTGTGTGTGTGTGTGTGTGTGTGTGTGTGTGTGTGTGTGTGTGTGTGTGTGTGTGCGTGTGTGTGTGTGGGTGTGTGTGTGTGTGTAGGTGAATGTGTGGGTGTCTGTGTGTGTGTGTGTGTGTGTAAGTTTCGTTATCTCTATGTTTGTTTTGTATCTTTTGAACTTGTTTTGTGTCCCTTTGTAATGTATTTGTGATTCTCTGGTCATTATTGTCTCTTTGTGGTTGTTTTGATTGTTTTTCTGGTTGTTGTGTCTCTCATTAATTGTTTTGGGTGTCTTTGTTGCTGTTGTCTCTCTTTGTGTTTCTTTTGTACCTCTTGGTGGCTCTTTGTAGTGGGCGATTTGTGTTTATTGTGTCTCTTCCTGTTTGTTTTATTGTCTCTCTGTTTTTGTTTTCTTTCTCTCTCATTGTGGTTATTATGCATCTCATTGTACTTGATTCATGTCTTTGTGATTATTTTGTGTCACCAAGGTTATGTTCTGGGTCTGTGCTAGTTTTGTCTCCCCGCAGGAAATTTTTTGTCAATTTGCGGTCATTTTGTTTCACTTTGTGATCGCTTCATGTCTCATTGTGGTTGTTTTGTGAGTTTGTGCTTTTGTGTCTATTTTTAGGGGAGTTTTTTTTATCTATTTTTGTACTTGTCTGTGTCGCTTAATGATTTTGTTGTTGTTGTTGTTGTTTTGGGTGTTTCGTGCCGTTTTGTGTCATTTTTTTATGTCTTTGGTATGTGGTTTAATGTATTTGTCGTTTGTGCCTCTTTTTGTTGTGTTTTTTCTTGTTGTGTGCTTTGCGTCTGTGTGGCATTTAGTCTCATTGTGGTGTTTTTTGTTTTGCGAGTTTTGAATAAATAAATAAATAAATAAATAAATAAATAAATAAATAAATAAATAAATAAATTAATTAATAAATAAATAAATAAATTAATTAATTAATAAATAAATATGTATGTATAAATAAATAAATAAATAAATAAATATTAAATGGATAAATAAATAAATAAATACTGTTTGTGCTTTGAATTTGGGTCCACCTTTCATGCAAATATCCTCATTACTGATTGCTAACTCTTTAATAAAGTTTTGTAGGGTTTTGTGTCGTAAACTCACTCAGTCCCCATAAAAGCCAATCCAGAGCCACAACCAGACGCTGGGGTTTCAAACTGCGATGCTACTAAATGCAGGTTGGAGAGTTAACTTGTGAATGTTTTTTGGTTAGTTTTCAGTGTGTAGTTTTCCCCCTGTCCACTAGTTGACTAGTATTGAGTCTTTCTTTATATACCTTAGTGGTACTAGCTCTCTGTTCCTTTTTTTTCCTGAAAGTTGCATATTTTGTAAATTTGCGAATAAACCCTGATTTTGCATTTTTACCCGTCTGTGTGTCGCGCTTCACCGCTCGCCATCTGAGTCTCAGTAGAGCCCCCGTAACAAAATATGGCGACATCTGTCACCAAGCTGGAAAGTCTTTTTGTAAACTGAACCTCCACTTTAACGAGTCTGCAAATGCAAGTTTAAGTAGCATTAGCTTTGTGTGACAAGATGAATTGTGTCAAGGTATTGCCAAGTTTATTAACCAGCCAGGAGTCAGTTTAAGGATCATGTTTATCCCTGTACAGGTGTGTTTACAAGTAGTAATGGACGTTTTATGATTATGTAAATTATACAATTGTAAGCTGGGCTATTTGTATTTAGCTTAACTTGTGTTTTTCATATTTTGTTATTCATTATTGATTCTTAGGTTGACTTATCTTTTATACTGAAACATTAGAGGACACATATTTGTGCAGTGATCGGCAGCAAGTAGGTTTGTGTCGGTCACTCAACGAGCAGAGGGTGCCAAGGGGCTGGAAGCAGCTCATTGTGTTCCCTGTGGCTCAAACCAAACGCTCCAAAGTTTTTAATAATTCTACACCACTGGCCCTGAACCCCCTTGTCATGAAGTCCTTTGAAAGACTGCTTAAGAGAGAACTTCTTACCAAGACCACAAAAGAAAAAGAAAAAAGAAAGAAAAACATGGGGGAGGAGAAGAGCGGGGGAGCTGGAAAGAAGGGAAATATCCCCATCAACCTCAACACTCGGCAGCATGTAATGTTCTGCAGGGTGAAGCATAGAGGGCGCTCCCCGAGGTCACAACCAAGGTCAAGGTTGTCACACCCGACTGTTTACTACATCTTTGCAAGCCTTTTTAAGTGTAACCCTCTAATTATAAAAGCCTTGATCAAGATTTTTTTGTCCTGAAGCGTTTTTATTTCTTCGCAGGACATGAAATAACGTGTTCAACTTCTTTTTTTTTTCAAAAGTATGATTTTTTTTCTCACAAAGGCGGGGCGGGTTTTCTTGCGTCTCCACTGACAGAAGTCCCGTAATGTACCGAAAGAACCATAACCAACGGTTACGATTTTTCATCACCCTTCCGTTGGGGTACCCAGCACAAACGGAAACGGTCCCATACGGAGGAGCAACAATGCAACCGCCTGCTGATTGGTCAGTGATGAGTCACTCTCGACAAGCCCGCGATATGGACTGCTTTTTTTTTCTACTTTGCAATAATTCCACATTCCGACATTCTATCTACTGTCACTGATGCTCGGTTGGGTTTATAGATGCTATTTGCAGCATGTTGGTGCTCAGTGTATGGCAGCTGATGTCTCTTTAACTTTTGGTGTTTGTTTTGTGTCTCTTTGTGGTTCATTCAATGTCTTTATGGTTGTTTGTTCTTCTTCAGTAGTTTTGTGTTTGATTTACGAGTCACCTGTTATTGTTTTGTGTCATTTTTCAGATGTTTGTGATATTTTTCCCCCGTCAAGAATTTCGAGTCAATATGTGTTTCTTTCTGATGTTTTTGTATGTCTGCAGTGTTTTTCCGTCTCTGTTTTTAAGGTTTTGTTTATCTATGGGGTCGTTCCTGTTTTATTTGTGATTGATTTGTCTCCTGTTTGTCGTATTGTCTCTCTGGAGATGTTTTGTGTCTCATCGTGGTTGGTTTGACTCATTGTGGTTGTTCTCTGTCTATTTGGAGTTGTAACTTTTTGAGGTCGTTTGTGACCCTTCGTAGTTTAGTCTCCTTGTAGTTGTCTGTTTGTTTTGTGTCTCTGGGGAAATCTGTACCTTTGTGGTTGTTGTCTTCTTCTTTGGGATTGTTTTGATTCTCTTGGTAATTGTTCTCATTCAATTTTTTGGGGTAATTTCTTTTGTATATTAGTGATCGTTTTGCATTTATTTGTGGTTGTTTTTTGTTTCTAATGTTTTGTATCCACAGTTTGTAGTCGTGCTGTGGTAGTTTGTCTTTTTGTTTTTGGTTGTTTTGTGACTCTGTGGTAGTTTGTCTTTTGGTTTTTGGTTGTTTTGTGACTCTGTGGTAGTTCGTCTGTTTGTTTTTCGTTGTCTTGATTCTCTCTGGGGTATTTTTGTCTGTGTTTGTAAGTCGTTTGGCATCTCCCTCCAGCATTAGAGTCTCTTTGAGGTTATAGAATAGCTGGGTTGCTGTTCTGTTTGTTGGTTTGTGGAGAACCTTGGACTTGGTCGGACCCCTGCTGAGCGTGAAGTTCAGTTCCGTTTGTCCTTGCTGAAGGAGACGATGTGTCTCTGCGGGGGTCCGACCTCCGAATCAGACGCTCAGACGGACCATTTAATGGCCTGTCTGCTGATTCCTCCATCAGCCTTTAATTCACCCGCTGTGTGTGTGTGTGTGTGTGTGTGTGTGTGTTTCTGATGTTGTGAAGACCTGTTTACGCACTCTCAGTCTTAGTTAAAGTCTCTTGAAGCAGAGGCTGAAATCTCTCGATAAGCACGAGGCTCACAGAGTCTGTTATTGTTGTTGTTTTTATTCTACTCTGATTCAATCTGGGAGTTTGCCGTTATTTATCTTCTCATTCAGTAATTAAACCATTTTCTACACACGGTTAATAAAGATAAAAATATCTTTGAAATGTTAAATCATTCCTTGCAAATGAGTTTTATATTATCATTGCTTTGTTTTTATTTTTGGAAATTGTTTCTATCATTTAGTGGGATTTTTAATTTTAACTTTCTTGGCTAGCATTTTTTGTATTATTTCTTTGGCGGTGGTACTTTTTCAAACTTTTTTTTTTTAGCTGGAAGTCCCCACAAAACAAATAACAATTCAAATATTTATTTGAATACGAATTTAAGTGTCAATATTCGGTCACTTTAACAAGTAGCTATGTATGTGTGACTTTAGAGAATGTCCTTAAGACATGAATGGAAGCCTGTCTCACACACACACACACACACACACACACACACACACACACACACACACACACACACACACACACACACACACACACACAGACCAAGTTAACATACATTTGTTATGAAAGTGTGTTTATTTATGAGTGTGTGAGTGTGTATGTGTGCGTGCGTGCAACATCTTTCAGAGAATTAAGGGGTTAATTATCCCCCAGAGGACACACGGCAGCTCCGCCGGCTGAAAGCGGCGGATTATTCACGTCTGGTCGCACGTGGGCAGAATTACCTGGCGGCTCACGGCGGGACGGCCTCCAATCAGAGCAGCAGCAGCGGGGCGGAGGAGGCAGAGGAGGTGCTGCCAGTGATGGAGGCCAGTGAACCACACGCTGCATAATCCGCCTTTTAGGCAGAAGCGCAGAGGCTGTCAGGTGGACTGGTCGCTCAGAGCGGTGATGGAGCTGTCAGCCGGACGGCCATTAGCGCCACGCTGAGCCGTCTTCACAGCACCCAAACACGGCCCTCCGCACACATGTCAACATACGCGTGACTGCTCACCGAGCCGCACTCGACGCTCTCGGCGGCGGGAAGAGCACGCTGACAGGCCGGACCCGGTGTTTGTCCACGGGAGGAGGAAGAGGAGGTGGTAGTTAGCAGCCTGGCTGATGTTTTGGGTGCAGGATGGAAAGCGGCTGAATTAGCATTTAAAGTAGTTGCCCACCAGGCATTAGCACACCTTGGTGGGCTCAGCCAATATGTCTCCTGCTGGTCTCAGAAATCTCCCAAACTATACAAAAACGTGAAATCAGAGCAGCTCGGAGGAGGAGGAGGATGATTCAATCCCTTCATCACAAGAGCGGCGAAACATAAAGAACTCAGAGATCATCTGTTAGCTGGTTTGACACGAATTAAACCTCAAATCTAACCTCTACCTGGATATAAAGAGTTAGCTACTGCCGCTACTCTAAAACTGATAAAGTGGCCATCAGTTCACACTGGTCGTCAAGTAAAACATGGTTGTACTTGATCAGAGGACATCATTTTGGTTAGGTCTGTTTAATTTTACTTGAACTAGTTCACACACGTTGGCTTAGACAGGGTGGTTTAGATTGGTCAAACATGGATTGGTTAAACTGGCTTAGATTGATTGAAATTGGTTAAAAATGTTTTGATCTGGCCTGTTCTAACAGAATGTCATGTCGTGGCCGAAAGAAAGAGGTCACAGACAAAAAACGACCAAAATTAGTTTGAGTGCACTTCCCGTTGAGACGTAGCGCTGTATGTCGTCGGCATAGCAGTGGAAATGGAGACCATGCTCACGTATGATATTGCCAAGAGGGAGGATGTAGAGAATGAACAGGAGGGGGCCGAGCACCGAACCCTGGGGGACGCCTTGCAGCAGAAGAGGAGGTGCAGTTATTGGTGCTGATGAATTGATGTCTTCTGATGAACTGATGTTTTTCTGAGCGATATGACCTGAGCCAGGAGAGAGCGATGCCGGTGATACTGAGGGATGACTCCAGGCAGGAGAGGAGGATGGAGTGGTTGACGGTGTTGAAGGCGGCAGTGAGGTTGAGCATGATGAGGATGTTGAGGACGCCAGAGTTTGCGGAGAGGAGGATGTCGTTGGTGACTTTTAGTAGGCCCGTTTCAGTGCTATGTTGCACCAGGATTTCCTGGATTTCACCTGGAGGTGGAAAATTCGACGGAAGTTGTTCATGACGTCGGGGTTGAATCCAGGTTTTCTTTACGGATGGGGGTCACGGCAGCAAATTTGAGGGGTTGTGGTTCTGATCCAGCGCTGAGGGGTGAATCAATGATTGTAGTGATGAGTGGAGCGAGGGAAGGGAGAGACAGGCCTTAATGAGGCCAGATGGGATGCGATCAAGAGTGCAGGTGGAGCTGCTCATTCCTGATGTGTATTTTGAGAGCTCTGCGGGAGATAGTACAGAAAAATCTGACAGGGGCTGACTGGTCAAGAGTGGAGGTGGGGGAGTGGGCTCTGAGAGGGCAGAGGAAGTGATGGATTTGGGATTTGGGATGGATTTTTTTGCGGCCTATCTTTTGGGAGAGGGGCGGTAATTTTAATGCTCATGGTGATTGCCAGGTGGTCGGAGATATGGAGGTTGAGGCTGGAGAGTTTATGTGGCATGAGACCCGTAGAGGCTGTGGGTGGGGGAAGTTGACGTGCTGCGTGAAACTGAGACACTGTGAGTTCTAGAAACTTTGTGTCAAATTTGCAGTTGGTGTTCTCGATGTGAATGTTGAAATCTCCTGGGAGGAGAACAGATGGAGATGGGTCAGAAAATCAGAACGATCATAGAGGAAGGATGGATGTGGCTTGGGCAGATCAGAGGAGATCCCATATCACTTCATCAGCATTACAGTTCAGCTTTATTCAGCTTTATTCAGCTTTATTCAGCTTTATTCAGCTTACTCATTTACTCATTTGGATGTTTGGTTTTTTTTCGCTTTGTTTGTTTCTTGTTTTTGTACACGTTTGGAAATAAAGTCCAGATCTCATTCAGGACATCTTGGTCCAGACTGGATTGATTAGTTTAATTTGTTTCAGACCGGTTCAAACTAGTCTATTATGGAAGAGACTGCTTAGACTGGTTCAGGCTGGTTTAGTCCTGTTGGATATTGTCTCGTCTTGCTAGATGAGGGAATATCTGAAGTGGCTGATTAGTTCAAACTGGTTGAGTGGAGACTAGATTGGCTGCTTCAGACTATTACAGACCCGTCAGGTTCTGGTGTGGTCGAGGCTGGTTCAGACGGGTTGAAGTTGGTTTTCAGATGAAAAATAAATAAATAAAAACTCCATATCGGGTATTTAAAGTTTTAGATGAAGCCTGGCTGTTTGCCTTCGCTTCATTTCCTGAGCTGAGAGGAGGAGGAGTAATGGTGTCATGGCTGCAGGCGGTGTCACCGGGAGGAGCTGCCGCCGCCATTTCCTCCTCCGTTCCCTTCTCCTCCACAGATTCTTTAATCACAGCCTGCAGCCACATCAGAAACAAACCCTCCTCCACTCCGGAGCGCGGTAACCACCAGGTGAAGATGAGCACGTGAACGCCGCGCTGCAGGCTCTGATTACAGGAAGGAGCCTGCTGCAGACTGAGCCGATGAAAGGCCAGAGGTCGACATGCCCGCAGACATACAAAGAAATGTGAACGTGTCGTACATTTGAATAAAATAAAAAATTAAAGAAAGTCAGACCCACATGAAAGAGATGAGTTTTTCTAAACAAAAATACAAACTAGAGCCATTTTTCTGTCGGTACAATAAGAGTTGATAACTACGGAAGCCCTAAAAGAACATGATTAAAAACTTTCCTCCCTCCTCTGTTTTGTCGCGATAACGAGTTAATTTCAGTGGTTTTCTCAAGATAACGAGATCATTTAGTCTATAATGTTGAAAAAACAAACTTTGTTTTCATTAAATCATGTCTGTTTAGGGCTTCCGTAGATTAGAATAATACAAACACACATTTATATATATTTTTTTCACACATTTGGAAATCAGTCTGAATTAAATTTGTATGAGATCATGTGAGCTATTGGTCAGGTTGTATCGGACTCGCGTTTGAGGTTTGGCTGGATACTTTATTGATCACTTTGCAGTTACCCATTGTGACCAGGGAGCTGCTGGGGGTCACGGCCCACAGTAAATACTTGGACCGCCAGAGAACAAACTAAACCAGACCTCAGATGGTTCAGCTGAGAAAAGCTGATTCAGGTGAAATGTTTAGACTCAAATTAGCACATTAATATTTTTAAATTTAATATGAAACCTTTCACATGATGTAAAAGTGCTTAACACTTAACAGAACTAAAAACGAATGAAACAGATTTTCTTCTCTCCAAATAATGGTTTCTAATTTCTTCTCCTCTTCTTCCCTCCTCTTATTTTCCTCCTGATTCTTCCTCCTCCTTCTCTTCCTCTCTTCCTTGCCCCCCCCCCCCCCCCCCCCCCCACACTCTAAGGATGATGGACAGTTCAGAGGAGTTGGAGCGACGCTGTCTGACTCCATTCTTCTCTTCAGACTGATTAAAGATTTTCGCCTTTCACTCCATCTTTGATACTTTTTTTTTCAGTTTTTAATCTTCATCCTCATTATAAAACAGGATTATTTATCAACCCCGCCCTCCTGTTCTTCACCTGCTCTTCTTTCCTGGGTTTGGTTTCGTGTGTGTGTGTGTGTGTGTGTGTGTGTGTGTGTGTGTGTGTGTGTGTGTGTGTGTGTGTGTGTGTGTGTGTGTGTGTGTGTGTGTGTGTGTGTGTGTGTTTCCTTCTCCTCAGACTGATTAATCCTCCCTGTCTGACTAAGTTTACGTTTCACATAAAAGACTAGTTCAGTTTATTTACGTTATTTCCTCACTCGGCCATTGTTCCGTCTCAGTTCATTCTGTTTTCACAGCACTGCTGTTAAGTCACACCACATGAACACATTTCACTGTTATTATTCAACTCTTTTTTCTTTTTTTTCCTTTTATGTTTATACCGGATGTCAAAATTCCCACCTGAAGCTTTCGTGTCTTGGGGTCCAGGGTGTTACGGGTGATGAAAGTCTAGAACGTCAGACCAGACACACACATGGTGACCACCAATGACCTTGCCCGGCTTCAGGCATGATGGGCAAAATGGGATTAATGCAAACGGGCTGATGACGCTGGGTGACAGGAAGTAGCCTCTCAAACCTAACTTCTGAGAATCTAGCTGAAACAGCAGATTCCAGGTTTAGAACCAAACCCTCTGTCCCCGGTCGGTACATGAGGGCCAGACCAGAATAATGGTAGAGGGGCACTAACTTCCTCTTCTAGAGTCAGGAACAGAGGGGGATGGTAACCTTACACCCACTGACATCACTACCAAACAAACCCAGTAAGTGTGAGGATTAAACTCAGATTATCACTCTACTCAGATGTTTGGGGTTGTAACTTGAGAGACGTTCCAGTGTAATGCTTCAGCATTATTGACAGTGCAATCTATATTTCTCCCCGTTAGTGTGGAAGTCTAGTGTGGAAGCCTCGCCACACAAGAGTGATTGACAGGCAGGGTTGGGAAAGTTCAGTTTCTGCATGAACGAGTCCAAAGTTCGGTTCACAAATTTTAATATGAACTCGTTCAGTTCATAGTTCTAAATTCATAGTTCCAAAAATGAACTAGTTCATAATTCTTTTTTTCAATATGTTGCTGCGATATACAGTGTATAGCCCACTAAATTACCGCACGCTCACCTGACCCGCCCTCTTCTCCACTCTCAGCCAATCACAGGCCAAAAGACACAAAAGAATCGGAACTAACAAACATAATCAATAAACATTGTCATTGCAACAAGAACACAACTGCAGAGATGTTACACTATTTTTGTAATTTACCTGAGTAAAATAAAAATTGGCAGGTAGCCCCACCTTTTTTCAATCAATCAATCAATCAATCAATCAATCAATCAATCAATCAATCAATCAATCAATCAATCAATCAATCAATGAAACACTTAGCAATTAAAAGGTAGCATAGAGCAGGCAGTGCAAATAAATAAATAGATAAATAATGCAATAACAGACAACAACTCCATCACGGGGTACATAAATACCAGTAATAGTAAAAATCTGAAAATAAAAGCATGAGTCAGATATAAACACAACAAAGAATGAAGGTCAAAGGTTAACATATGTACAAACATGGTGCAGGAGGCAGGGACCAGCAGAGTTTTTTCATTTTCATGTTGAGACGATGGGGGGTGTTGTCGGCAGCTGCTGAAAGTAACTTGTAATCTAACTTAGTTATTTTTAAAAACAAGTAATCAGTAAAGTAACTAAGTTACTTTTTAAAGGCATACCTAGTAATCATTAATCAGATAATTTTTTTCAAGGCAACTGTGGCAAATCGCCGTCCACATCTGCGAGTTGCTCTTTGGAGTTCTGGTACAGGTGGATTAATCTGGGATCACCTGGCAGTTTGATTCTTTCCATCACGACTCGCAGCTCTCGGTCATGTCTTGTGTTTGCTGCACTTTGTCCCCATTTCTCTTCTGACACTGGCAGATGTTTCTATACGCTGTTGACGTGTACCTGCGCCTCATGCTGAGGTTGAACTTGGACCCGTGGTGCTCACTGATGTTCTGCCGAGTGCATCGGCCATCAACGTGTGCTTTTTGTTGTGCAAATCCCGAAAGGTTTAGTCGGGACTAAAACCACGTCTCGAGCACAAATGTGTTTGTGTGGAACTCCTTTTTTCTCATTAATTTATGCCATGTCATTGACCCTGATACGTAGTTGACAGGAGGCCACGTTGATTTGTGACGCTGAAGCAAAACTGCCTCCATCTTTTGACATATTAGCGGGACACTTGCACCGGAAGAGGCGGATCATAAAACATTGATTCTTCACCATCCTGATCTTCATCAAATCTCCTTCTGTCACATGTGGATGATGACTGCCAGTCTGTCCTCACCGCCAGAAAACTACACTGTGCTTTCATTTGTGTTCGCCGACAGGTTTGAAATTATTCTTCTGACATGATTCACCAAGTATATTCTGTTTTGTCTTTTGGCGGTGGTGTGTCTGTTCCTGCTCTCGCCTTTTCAGACCCGGCAGTTTGTTGCTGAGGTAGGGTTTTTTTCACTCAACACTTTCTGCTTTTGTTCTCAGTCTTCCATCATACTCCTTTTTTGTAGTCTCCATTGCAGTCTTTTATCTGTGCGTGTCAACATACAGCTTCATTGTCCTGAACATCATTGTCTAAAGGCCCAAATATGCAAACTGAGTAATACCACTGATGACCTGTGGTGGCAGTGTTGCTCATTACAGCTAATGTTCGACCCGCTAAAAGAACGAAGAAGGCAACAGAAATGTTTGAGTCCTACGAGGAAAGACTGAATGTGTGTTCATCTGCAACCTTACCTCTCTTCAAAACGCTGCCATGGAAACGTGAAACTTTTCTGAAACAAAAATGAAAAAATGGATTTACTTGAAATGTTGTCCTTTAAACGTGGCCTTAAAGGTCTTCTTTTTCTTCTTTTTTTAACCTCTTTGTGACTCTTTTTGTAAAATTTTTGTTATTGTCTGTTTGTGGTCATTTCCTTTCTTTCAGGTTGTTTTGATGTTTTCGTTGTTTTACATCTATTTCTTCTGTTCTTTGTTTTGTAGTTGTTTTGCATCTCTTCATGGTAAAATTTGGTCTCTGTTTGTTTTGGGAGCCTTTGTGATCTGCTCATTCTTTTATTTTTTTTGTATCTCTGCAGTTGTTCATCTATATAATAGTTTTTTGTGTAACCTTTTTTACATTTTTTCCCTCCCTCGCTGCTGTTTCCACTGTATTTTCGTTTTTTGTATGAATGAATGTGTGATTCTGTGTTGGGCTGAAGTTTTGGGCGGATTATGCAAACTCTGCTCAGACTGGAAGAATTTGTGATTGACAGCCATGTGAGACCAAGCTGGCGTGCCGTCCCCCCCCCCCCAACAATCCCTCTTTGTTGGGCTGCGTGTCGCCGGTCCAACGCGGTGAGAAGAGGAAGACACGGATATGAACTCCCTCCAGTCTGTAAAGCCTCAGATCGTTTCCACGGGACTGAGTGTGAGAGGCAACGCTTCACTTCTTTCCTTCTTCTCTTTTATTAGCTCTTCCTTCTCCTTCTCTTGGTTTATTAACTCCTGCTCCCTCCTTCCCTCCTTCCTTCCACAGACACACAACAGTCATGTAACATTTCAAACACTTTAAATTTTTTCAGACTGAATCGAAATTTGGATGTCAACATAAAAAATAGGGTTTCTTCTTGCGGTCGTGACGACCTAAAACTTTATTGCAGAAAATGTTTTTTTGAGGTTGAGCCAGTTTGTTTCAGATATTCATTAAAACTTCTTTTAAAAACTCATTCTCGTCCTTAATATGTAACTATTGTTCTCTCCTTTATAATATATTTTGAATACACACTTTTCTTGCCTCTTATGGCACAAAGTTGATAGTTCCCATGCATGTCAGTGTCCACAGCTTTTCTAGAGATGTGAGAAACAGGAGGGATTGGTGAATTGCTGGAGGACCTTTGCCCCTGTGCAGTTTATCCACAGTAGGGGGCGGTGGAGCGGCAGATCCAAGTTTACTGCAAGAGATGTGACGTGTCGGAACAGTTCACAGCTGTTCACCACATATCAGGTGCAGAATAACTCGTCTCCTGTGCTGCATGTGTTCCTGGGAAAAGGACTATCCACAAAACTTTCTTCACTTTTGGGGGGGTTCCGTTTACACGACACCGGGGTGCTGATTCACTGTATCTGTGAAGTTTCTATTCCGGCTCCCAAAGTGAAAAGATTCTTTCATGGTTGTTATTCCCCGTCCTGCAGAGACTGCTGGAGGCTATGGAGCGCTCTTACTGCGCATGTGCATATCTCTCCCCCTCTCCCTTTCCTTCTGCTCATCCACTCGTAAACAAACATGGCGGGCCCATAGTAGTATTAGTCACGGTCTGTATTCTAGTTTTATTACCCATATCAGTAGTTTTACAGTTGAGACTCACCCCTGTTAGCATCCGATGCGTCATCAGTCCATACGCATGTCGTGTTCTCTCCATTTTCTTCACGTTTATACCGTATTGTTCTCTGCACATGTCTGTGGGGTTTTATTACAAAATCAAGCAACAGCGCCCTCCTACGGCCCGGCATACTAACTACATCGTTGTCTCTGTGTACGCTGCTGCAGTGTAAACACACTTCTTTTTTTTAACGGATAAACTGTTGTCACGTGAAACGTTTTTGTGTAAACGGGGCCTAAGGTCGCCAGATGTGCGCTATACAAGGCCGGTTACTCCAGGATACTCCACAAAAGACGAGCCATATTCATTGAAGCAATGATTCATGTCAATGGACACTCTTCTGTCACTTATAGAACGGCTGCTTACAATCCCCAGATTGTCGTCTTGACTGGAAATCACCTCAGTAAAACATTGCAGCTTCCCAATTTTATCTCCAATGTCATTAGAAAGAAACGGCACAAAATAATATTGAAGTTTTGCAAGTTTTCCTGGAGTAGTGGCCTTGCATCAACTCTCAATGAGCTGTAAAAACAGCCTTGTTTTTAAAAAAGACAACTACAAGTGCAAGATTTAAAAAGAAAATTAAGCTACTTAAGATCTAAATATCAGTACAATCACATTCTTGAGGAATCACATCACTTGATTTCATATTTTTATTGCCAAAATGTTATTTATCCATTTTACGTTATTCACTCGAATTCTTTTTCACATGGAAATTTAACATCTCAATAACAGAGAAGACACAAGAGACCATCATCATCGTTGTCTCGGCTGTCAGCAGCAGTCATTCCTACTGGAGGGGCGCCCTCTGTTGGTGGAGATGTGTAATTCCACTATCACAGGTGGTGATAGTTTAAACGTTTAAAAACTAAGGAAAGAAATGTAAAGTGTGTGTGTGTGTGTGTGACACAGAACACTACAAACCCATACTATTCAAATCATCAGCAAGGTAACTTAAAAGAAACAAATCAGATTTAATCAGGAAGCCACTACAGTTGATTTAATGTTGAGTAAATAGTGAAGTCAGACCAGTACTTTTTAAGGATGTAATCAGTAACCAATCATTACTCGTTAGTCTTCCAAGTTCATATTTATCTGAAACAACTCCTGAACCAACATTTACTTCTGATGAGACAACTAATTGATAGTGACTCAAATTATATTCGCAGGTAATTTATAGCTTCGTCAGCAGTAACTAATCAAATAACCAGTACTTTCTGAAACCAAGTAATTTACTAATTATCACTCATTTTGGCAATTTTCTCAAAGTAACTTCAATACAGGCATCTTGTAACAATTCAATATACACAATAAGTACGAAGTATAATTAATCTCTACCCAACAAAGTTACTTTACCAACTAGCAAAGTAACTACTTAGCGTAACCAGTAAACTATAGTCACAATAAAAGTAATATGTAACTTGATCTCACATGGGTGAAGAACGACAGATCAGTTTTAGTTAAAAAGTCATTTATTCGGTTTTGAATTTTTTTCTTTGCAACACATTCGACGTGAGGCTCAGAACCGCTCACACACTTCCATCAAATGGAAAACACACACACACACACACACACCAGTCACCCGGAGAAAACGCCGTCCGGCCGAACGCTGCCCCTCAGCCTCCACCCGGTCTCCAGGTGTGTGTGATGCATTCAGGGAAACGGCTTTGGAGTCATGATCCGTTTGTTTGTCTCTTTTCCATCGTCAACCCTCCAACCAGAGCAGCAGAAAGTCTGAAGGTTTGCCCATTTTGGCTTCTATATAAACCAGATCAAACTCTGAGGAGGAGGAAGAGGAAAACCTCCCTGAATGACTCCATTAGGAGTTAAAGCCAACCTCTTCCAACCTCTGACTTGTATCAATTATGAGATTTGAAGGGAACCATGCAGGTTTGTCTTTGCCAGTTTCCTTTGGAGGATTTTAAGTTTCCTCCTGCGTGAAAACTCGCTCGTCTGTACATTTTTGTTAGGCTGAGTAACTGAGAAAATATTGCATCTAAAAAGGTCAATATTATCAAAATAATTCAGTTCCACCTGTGAGGAAATCCTGACGTTCGTTGGGTGGTTGGCTCAACACGCAAGGTTGGTTAAGTCGGGTTATTTTTCACTTTAACAAGGATACGGTTCGTCGACTGTATCCTGACGATATTTATCTACCATCATGTTTCACATGAGCTTTTTTCCTCCCTTCACCTTTCCAGTTTGTCCACATTGGAACTTTCTCACTTTGCCTGCAATAACTTTTAGGGGGAAATTCTATTTTTTCCTTTTTGATCCATTTCAGATCGTTTCAAGAGAGTTTAGAGATCAGCGTTACAGGAAAAAGCTTTAGAAAATAACTTTGTCTTACGTTTCTGAACCCGATGAATACAAATTCTGTTTAAAAATCAGTATTTAAATATACCAAAGCTAATGTACAAAAGCTCACATCCACGTTTCATCGGTACTAAAGCATCAGATGGACTAAAATTGCATAGGGCAAAAAAAAAAATTAAATAAAAAAGCCACCTAATGCTCGTGTCATCAGTCCATAAACAATTTGTAAGTCTAACTGCATTCTCAAGGTGATTTCCAGAAAAGGAATCCAATGACTAGAAAGAACTCAAAAGCACGGCAGCCGTGAGACTGGCAGCGGATCGCCGAGAGGAAAGGTTCAGTCCGAATGTTTGAGGTCGAGTCTGGAATGTGTAAATCATTCAAATCAATAAAACCCAAACAGCGTCTCCTGGTTCCCGAGGAGATAACGGAGGAATTAACGCCAGACGTGCGACTCCAAGTGACTTCTGCTGTTGTGGTGGGGACGGAAAAAAAAAAAAAAAAAAAGAGGATTCCCAAAGGAAAAATCAAAACCAGGTCACAGTTTTTTTTTTTTTTTGTTTTTTTTTTTAATGATTTAAAACCAGAAACCTGAGGCTGGTGGTGGGTTTGTTTACATCTAGAAGGCCATTTTTGGTTTTAGCTGTAGTGGATCACAAACTCATAAATTAAACTCATCAAAGAGGCAACAGAGACGAGCAGGACTAGAGAGCCCGACGGGGAAAAAAGAAAACAGCAAAAAAGGAAAAATGTTTGGATTGTAAAAAGGCAGCCGAGCTCACCGACGTTCAAACAAACAAACAGAACTACTAGGAATGATTAAAATGTTGCTACAATATCTGATTAAATCTTGATTGCATACGTGGAAATAAAGACGTGGAAAAGGAATCAAAGAAGAAGAAGAAAAAAAAAAAAAGCATTCAGGACAAAAGACCCAGCAAAACATTGAGTTCACATGTTTGACGCCACAGTAACCAGCAGTTCGAAACACGAGAAGAAAAGGACTCAAAAAACAACAAAAAACAAAACAAACACCAATAGAATATATCTGAAACACAGTAAACCTTTCGATCTGTAAACCTGCTCCACCAATTCACTGAGGCGTCTTTGAGGTCATCGTGACTCCAGGATTAAGGCACAGGTCGGTCGTCTGGTGGTCCGAGCAGAAACCTGCTGCACTTAAGGATCAGCGCCGCCGGGTGTAAAGCAGAACGGGTGGAGGCCACAGGAAAAGATGACGATTTCACAATCTGAGAATGGGAAGAGGAGTCCGAGTGCGAGTCGGACGCGGCTGATAAAATATTGAAGGCCGACTTTAATCCTGGGATTGAAGTCAAAAGGCAAGAGCGGCTAAGAGGGAAGGTGGAGGACACCGTCTCTATCCTGGCTTTAACTCAGAATAGCAAGTCTATTCACTGATCTACACTATATTGCCAAAGGTATTTGCTCAGCTCTCCAAATCATTGAATTCAGGTGCTCTAGTATAAAATCAAGCACTGAGGCACGCAGACTATTTCTACAAACATTAGTGAAAGAATGCGTCGCCCTCAGGAGCTCAGTGAATTCCAGCGTGGTGATAAGACGTGCAATAGGCCCAGCTGTGAATGTTCCTCGCAACCAACCGTTAGTAGTACTAGAACAAAGTGGAAGTCACTGGGAACAACAGAACCTCGGCCACTGAGTGGTAGGCCATGGAAACTCAGCAGATGCCGACGAGCATAGAGCACAGAGGTCGTCAACTTTCTGCCGAGTCATTCGCTCCTCGACCTCCAAACGTCATGTGAGCTTCAGATGTGTGGAGCTTCATGGAGGGTTTCCATGGCCGAGCAGCTGCAGCCAAGCCTCCCATCACCAAGAGCAATGCAAAGCGTCGGCTGCAGTGGTGTAAAGCTCACCGCCGCTGGACTCTAGGACAGTGGAGACGTGTTCTCTGGACTGAACAATTACACCTCCACCAGGAGAACGGTACTTGTCTGACTGCATCGTACCAAGTGTAAAGGTTGGTAGAGGTGGAGGTGGTGGGGTTATGGTGTGAGCTTGCTTTTGGGGAGTCGGGCTCGACCTTTAGGTTCAAGTGAAAGAAAGTCTGAAAGCCTCAGCAGACCAAGACATTTTGGACTTTAATAATATAGAGATGGTCCCTTCCTGTTCCAACATGGCTGCTCACCAGTGCACAAAGCAGGTCCATAAAGACATGGAGGAGCCAGTTTGACTGTCCTGCACAGAGTCCTGACCTCAACCTGATGAGATGAATCAGAACGGAGACAGAGACGCAGACCGTCTCGTCCCACATCAGTGTCTGAACACACCAGTGCCCTTCTGGAAGAATGGTCCAAAATACCCGTAAACCTTGTGAAAAGCCTTCCTAAAAGAGTTGAAGCTGCTATAGCTGTAAAGGGTGGACAACCGTATTAAATCCTCTGGTTTAAAAATGGCATGACATTCGAGTTCATACACATGTGAAGACAGGCGAGCAAATACTTTTGGCAATATAGTGTATTTCAAATTAAACACTGACCTTCACTTTTTCTTTGAGTGGCCCAAATCCTTTTTAAATTAAAAACAAAAATAAAAGCAATAATTTAACTTCACGGTTGTTTCTGCAGACAAATGTTGGAATGATGGGAGTGTAGTGGACGCCATCCCGTCCGCCTTCGGGCCGAGCGAGGGCGATCAGGATGGTGGAGATCGAGGCTCAGATTGAGGATTTTGAGAAGGAGACCCGCAGGTGGTGGTTCTCCCCCAGGTCGTGGTTATGGAACTCCATCAGGCACTCGATGGCCTCCTCCACAGAGCTCATCTGTACCAGGGCCATCTTATGGTCCTTCCTGCACAAGAGACAAAACAACAAGGTCTGTGCTGTGGTCCCAAGACGAGGGCGGGCAGAGGAAGGGTTACGATACGGGGATTTGGACAAAGACTTTAAAAGAAAGTGTTTTGCTCCTCATCTTGAAGCGCATCATATTTTCCAATGAGGGTCCCCTGCTGTTTAGGTCCTTTGAGGCAAGTATGAGCAGTTTATGGGAAGAACTGTGAGGCGGCGTGGTTTATTAAATAAGAATGAAGAGCTCAGGGCCAGGACAGAACTGTGGAAAAGTATGAAAGCTGCAGGACCAGGGTGCAAATTTTGGGCTCAAGAAGAGTCATTGGGAGGATTCTTTGGTCAAGGACAGGACCGTCAAGGTGAAGTTGAGGACGACTGAGGCTTTGGAGGCAACATCAGGCGCTCAGGAGCAGTTTTTTTTTTTTTTTTCTTTTTCCTGCTCCTGCGTTTTAAGGCCCAAAGAGGTTTCCTTTTTACATGTAAATAGGGAGGCGGATTTGAAACGTTGTCGTGGTTCTTATACAGCCAGTAGAGGGCAGTGTCCCATTCTAATCCAAACATCGATGAAACTGGTCTAAACCTACTAAAAAGGGTATCAACGTCTCTGCTGGCATTTCAAATTTGTTGCCTTATGTCTTGAAGACAATTTATAAACTTTTCACACAAGTCACCTGGAGCGAGAACATGTCACAGATTGGTTTGCATCCACACGAACAGTCTTTCCTTGAAGGGCTCATTATTACTGTGGTTCTTTTTGTTCCTTCTCTCTGGTCTCATGCTGCACCACACTGCCCCCACAGGTCATTCCTGGCATTACCAAGATTGGTTTGTCTCTATAAGCTCCTAAAAGTACCTAAGTATGCACGTAATGAACGTCTGTATATTTAGCTCGGATAAAGGTTTTGGAACTTTAAAATGTCGGGGGACAAAATATCTAGGACGGTTTAAAGTCAATTTAGAGTTTCCGATTGAGACTTTGGGATTTCGGGTCACTTTATGGGGGTTGGAGGCTAGATTTTAAATTGATCCAAAAACAAAAGGGGAGGGGGGACAAACAAAAACAAAAAGGTTTTTAATGTCAAGACAGGAAGTGATGGACTTACTGGAAAAACTTGAAGGCCATAACTCCGGCCCCTGAGCTGGAAAACAGCATCTTCAGATCATCTTCACCCACAGAAGGGCTGAAACCACAAAGAGATTTGAGAAACGTTTCAGGTTACTCGAGTCTGGAAAGCATTCCTGGGTTCAGACGGCTGGTTGCTCACGGGATGTTGGAGAGGTGCAAAGTGGCAGAAGGTGGGAAGATGTTGGAGTAGTTTTTGGAGCCGGGCTTTTTGAAGCGGTGCAGCGGGGAGTTGCTGTAGTTTTTGGTCAGGCCCTGGTCCTCGTGGCCTTCCCGGGGAAGCTGGACGCTGGTGTGTTTGGACAGTGTGATGCGCACGTTCTTCCCGTACAGCCGGTAACCGTTCAGGTGGCTCATGGCTGCAAAGGAGACAAGAAGAGCCTTAATGTCGGAATACATGCTTCATATTTCCATAAAAACTCAATCGTCGGTTCAGTCAAAAGACTTCAAAACGGAAACCTACACAAGGAGAATTCTCTTAACTGAACCATGTTTTTATAACTGAGGATTATTTTGCTGCCATGAGTTCATATTAAATATTGAAACATTCCAAACAAAAATGGTTTTAATTAGTTTCCACAGCAGGTCCACCTTCCTTTATTCTGAATTTAAAAATTATATGCCAATAAAAGACACATTTCTTTTATTTAAAGGGTTTCTAATTGAAATACTTTTAAGACAAATTTAAATTGTAAAACAATGTTTGTGGCCCAAACAATCAGGCTACAATATGAAGGCAAATGTCACCTTTCATAGCAAATATTTCAAAGCAGTTCACTTCTGAAAATACTATCAACCGTCTGCAGATCCCAGAAGTTGTTCATGAATATCATGTATTGTGAAACATGAGAGGAAGTCCATCATTCGAGTAAAAGAAGGAGATTTAGTGTTGCTCTTGGCGACTTCACAATACATGGCTTATTGCAATATTGACAGTCCCAATAATGTACAGTAGCAAAAACCAGATTGAGCAGCAATTAATCATTTGCCGGTGCAATAAGGGTATGATTAATCAAAGGTAATTCAAAAAAAGTTGTGTTGAATTAAAAGGAAAATTAAATAAAATCTACTGACGGTCCTCCACAATTATGTAGTGGCGGTGAAAGTCAGAAGCACAAAAATCAATGGAGTCATTAACCAAAGCAACAAATTAAACTGCACAAACTCATTTCATATAAAGAAAAACAAGACAAAACGTTCTAAAAGACATCAACTTAATCGTTTTTAATTTATCACAAAATCTTTACTGATGGTGTCGGTAGTTAAAGGGATAAACTGAATGCTCATAATTAACGTTTCACTCATTTAACTGGTTTTATACATACATATATATATATATATATATATATATACACACACACACACAAACTAATGTTAGGTGGTCAAACTATATAAAAAGAGCAGCGTTAACTCTGAATTGTTGCTCGCTGTGCTTTGCAGTGATAAGCAGCCGACAGGACAAATTCAAGGACAACGACCAGGCGGGTCACTATTTGGACGCACATAAAACCGCGTCACTTCCCGGACTTGTGACGTTTGAGATATTTAGAGAGTTTCTGAGAGGCGAGCACAGCGTTACCTAGCTGTGCCTGTGTGCGGTCCGACATCTGAACCAGAGCGTTTTCCTTCTTGTTGAACAGGATCTTCACTCTCATCACGTCACCGTAAACGCCTTCACACCATCACAGTGAGGGGGGGGAAAAAAAAACAAAAAACAAAACACTTTGCAACAAATCACACAAAAACAAACTCATCCAAACATTAATCTACACCCACTAAACCCTACGGCTGTGTATGACACTGGACTGACAGCAGCCTGCCAAGCCACTGACCCTTGGTCTTATTGGTCAAATGAATGAGGAGGAGATTTAACCGAGAAACACTTTGACGGGCTCCTCTCCACCGTAGTGCTGGAGGTAAAAACCTGCAGGTGGAGGGAGGGCACTAACCAATTGGTGCATTTAATTTGGAAGGCAGGAGCTCCTTGGTGGTTACGCACAGGAAATACAAGTGAGGAAATTAAGGGTAAGGGTCAGAGGAAATTAAACAAAAATAAAAAATGGCAGATTACACCATGTAGGAGCTATGAATTATGGGAGTTGACTAAGAAAACCAAGAGCAGCTGATTCAGCACTGAGGACATGCAAACTGAAAGGAACCCGGCATGCAAACTCAAAAACAGACTAGATGGAAATCACAATCAATGCAGTTCGTCGTGGCTCAAAGCACGAGCGGCGGCTCATCGCATTCATATTTCAGGAGACACGGATCGTTTGTTGGCGTCTGAACGCAGTGGTTTCCCCAAATTATCCACAAAATAAAAGTAGATTTTTGGAGTGTAGGCGCGCCACACTTTTTACAATAATACGTCTTTCACGCGCCTCTTAAGCCATCTTAATACCAATCTAGAAAATTGTGCAACTCATTGGCCTCTAAAGACAAATTTGGCAAATGTCATGTCTCAATAGCAGGTTTTATTAAATTATTATTTTTTTTTTTTTAAACAAGTCAGAAGCAGTTTGTATTTCTAGAGTTTGCAGGGATAATTCTTGGGGAAGTTATCACTTGCGCATCTGCAGCAGAACACCTTGTGTTTACACTTCAGCACAGCAATTCTCAAATGAAGTTCACTAAACACTAAACTTTGTGTTAAAAGTGTCAAGTTTACCCAACTTTAGGTTGTTTTACCAAAACTACAAAAATACACTTTCTATAGTTTGAAGACATGTATTTGGCCACTGTGGGGCAGCAGAACAAACTGAATAAAAAAAAAATAAAAAAAAAACGGCTAATGAGTTAAAATGCGTAACTTGGAACAAAGGTTTTATCTCAAGTTTAATTCATTGCTTTTTCTTCTGCACTGCAAAAACTCAAATTCAAGTTTATTAGTCTGGTTTTTGATCAAAAGGTCTCATTTTGATTTAAGAAATTCATCTACCAAGTAATATTTCCACCAAATAGGACTTTTTTTTTTTTTTTTTTTTAAAGACAATGCATCTTATCTTGTTAACTCAAACAATCTTGGAATTATATTGTTTTGAGTTTTATTTTAGAAGAAAAAGACTTTCCATTTCATACATTTTTCAAGCTGAGGTGCCATTTACATGATAGAATAAGCCAGAAAAAAACAAAAACAAAAAAAAAAATCAAGATGATCTAAGACACCAAGCTTGAAAATACCTTAAATAATTGAGATCTTAAAACTAACAGGACACAAGAACTCTTACCAAGCCAATTTTTACTTGTTCTATTTGCTGATTTCTTCCCTACTTATTTCAAGGTAAAATGTATCTTGGAAAAAGTTTTGTTTTCTTGTCTTGAGGGGCATTTGGACTGAAAATCAAACATTTGACTTAAGTCAAACTAAAAACGATGTCTCATTTTAAAATTGGATTAGTGACATCTCTACGGTATTTATCATATGACTAGACACTGGTGCCATTAACAAGGGCTGAAAAAAGAAAGTAAACCTAAAAGCAGATGCAAATTCTGAAAAAAAAAAAATATTTTAAAGTTTAAGGGAAAATTGTTTGAAACTTTTACAAGTTTGCTTTTATGGGGATAAAAGTGCTCAAATTTCTTCTCACCGTTTAACCTCGTCTTGAAACCACAGAGGGACAAACTGCAGATATTGTGAATCAACTCAAATCAGCACGCAAAATTCGGACAAAAACACTTAACACATTTTAATTATTAAAATGAAACTTAAAAAAGAGGAAAAGCAAAAAAAACAAAAAAAACTTATGTAGGTAAATCAGAAACAACCAGTTGGCACTGATAATTTAAAATAAGAAGCTAGAGACAACATACCGAAGAGAATAAAGAGGCAGTGGGGCGTAACTCTCTTTAAAGACAGCAGAGAAGGCAGCGGAGGGACAGGACAGGTAAAGGTGGGAGGGCAGGACAGGTGGAGGGTCCGAGGCGTTTCCATGGCAACAAATTAAACAAGGGAAGAAAAAAAAAAAAGACAGGTGAGGGGTCAATCAGAGGGTTAATTACCTTGTGGAGAGGAGAGGGGCAGGTAAATGTCAAAACGAGCACATTTTCACACATGACTGCACAGGTGTGTGTGTGTGTGTGTGTGTGTGTGTGTGTGTGTGTGTCTGTTGCTGTTCAGGAGTACTCAGGCGCACATGCAGAGTTCAGGTGTGAAAGCATGCGTGTGTGCCCAGGTGGGGGCCCATGCAGATGTGTGTGGAAAGGTGTGTTAGAATGTGTCCAGGTGTGTGTGTGCAGACACCTGGAGGGGTAGGGCGGTATAGTGAAAAAAAAATACAACTTGATTTAAAATTTCAGTTTTAGAAGTCATTCATTTCCCCCGTTGCCTGCAGCAAGCTGCACTGACGGCCCCGCCCCCTACCTGCACGCTCGCCACGCCAACGTCTAGTTTGCTGACAAACACAGCGACGACGTGAAAGAGGAGGAACTGACGATTTCATCAATCCAACGTTGAGCATTTAATAATGGGAGTAAATCCCCACGCAGTAATGCGAAACGGCATTTCACTGTATTTTGCAGCAGGATACGTCGTTTAAATATAGCATGGTGTTGAAATTGTACTTTAGTTATATAAAAAAAAAAAAAAAAAAAAAAAAAAACATTTGCACCAAAACGTTTGGATTTGTGAATATCTGCATTTTTGTGCCGTTATTTTACTGATGTGAACTAAAATGAGTTTGACCCCACTGGGTTAAACCTACAAACAGCTTTTATTGATGCATGCCACTTTGTTACAATATTTCATGTTTATTTTCTGCAGCTGCTGGTTGATAAAAGTGGCCGTTTTGCAGTTTGTGACTTTGACCCAGTAAGGGTCAAGTAGTCTTTGTGGTAAAACTGAGTAAATACAGACTTTATATCGTATGTCACCATTTTGAGAAGAAAAAACAACATTTAGAGATATGAATTTTGAACCATATCGCCCCGCCCTACTGTGGATGGATCGGTGTGTGTGCCTGTTCTGTATATACAAGTGCGTGTGCAGTGTATACATGTGTATTATGAGCAAGAGCTTTCACGTAAAATTGAAGGCATTAAAACAACATTGAGTCAGAGGGTAAATGCAAAAGATGAAAAACATTCATGAGAACAAAGTAAATTGAGAAACGGGAGGTCAAACTGTGTGATCTAAAAAAGAAAAATTAAACCATTACTGTACCCAACAAAGTCCATTTATTAAACTACACCTGCTTTTTTTTCTAGCTGTGAAGGTTTGTCTGAATACAGGAGGAGAAAAAAAGGTGATTACAAGATGAATTTGTCTCGTGTGCCATGTGTTCCACTGTGTAGCAGTAAAGAGTCGCCAGGGATCAGCGCAGACTAATAACATCGGGTGGAAGAGACGTAAAGTGAGAGTAAATATTAGATTTCAGCTGCTAATTAAATGCTTTATAAGAGTGTAAAAAAAAAGTAATAACATGCCAGCTAAACCGTGCAGGTTTGATCGTGAGGAGACAATCACAGATTACAAGAGATGAGAAGGAGAAGCTGTGGGTGCTCGCTCACCTCGGGGTTGAGGTTGGTGACCAGCAGGACGCAGTGTCCAGTAGGAATGGGAGGGAATCCCAGCCTGGTGGCCCCGGGGAGGGAGAGGGAGGCCAGGGTTCCGGGCAGAGCAGGGACCGCCAGGCCTGGGTAGGGGGACGATACTGAGAGGGGTGAGAGCAGTAAGCAAGAGTCCAGAAACTGAAGGACACACCAGGTAAACTCAATGCCAACGCATTTACAATCGGCTTATTCCTTCTGTGCTCCGTCTAGACCTGCAGCTCTAAAGCCACATGTGGATCTTTAGTTCCTGTGTATTGGTTCTCTGAAAATTATATTTGGAACAATTTATCCCATTATCTTTTAATAGGTTTTATTTGCATACCCGTCTTTTCAAAAAGACTCTCCTGGGCAAAAGGGTAAACATGCTTAAATTGCTATTTAAAAAGGAAGCTTCAAAATGCTTAAAGAAAAATGTTAGAAGGATTGGCGAGAATTAAAAAAAAAAAAAAAAAAAAAAAGGCCAAAATGTTTGAAACCGTCAAGAATGGAGCTAAAACTGTTAAAACAACCAAAATAGCTGAATCAGTTGAAAGTGTAAATAAAAAAAAACTAAAAAAAAACTGCTTTAAATGGCTACAAAAGACAAAAAAGGCCAAATTATTTCTAAAGTGTCTTCATGAATGCCCGTTTAGCAAAACTACACGTGGAATTTTGTTTTATGGGAAGAGACAAACTGCAGACTCCTGGTTGGTGGGATCCCAGCCAGCAGCCAGCTCTGTTTGTTGGAAACTGATGAATCTTTCAGAACTTTAAATTAGAGATGATTTATTTAGTAAAATAAAATGCACATCACCTAGTAAAAACTAAATGTTGAACACAATGCACTGAAGAGTTTGAGGGGACAAAAAACACCTCAGGTTATACACCTGTTGGCTTTAATGAGCCTTAAAGTATTTCAATATAAAAAGATCTCATTGTTATAACCAAACGAATAGTTTGAGGTAAATCTTATACGATTGCAACAAGCAACCGTACCATGTCAAGTCCAGTTAAATATTGTAATATTTGAGACTGTGACTCGGACTGAGGTTTACCAGGTGAGACTCACATGCATGCTGGATTGTGAAGGTTGGTGGGAAAGCATGAGTGGCTCCTGCGTACGGGGAAGCGGATATAATACCCGGCGCTGCAAAGTGAGAAAACACACAAAAAACATAATTAAATTTGGTTTGTTTTGTAAAATCATAACACATTCAGACACCTATAAGTTTCACTTCAGTTTGTTTAATTCTTTTAAATCAGTCCAGCTGTTAAAACCTACACACACACACGTGATCTATTCGTCACATTCTCTTCTCGGCTCGTTGGTGCCGAGTCGGGGTTTCTTACTGAAGGCAGCCATGGCCGGGTGCTCCATGGCCGGCTGGCTGTCTCCGGAGGGCAGGTCTGGCCTGGTGAAGTCTCGGCTCTTCTCGTTGTTGTATTTGACGTTGAGGCTGGCGAGTTTGGAGAAGCTGATCCTCAGAGTGCAGCAACTGTTGTAGATGTTCTGTCCGTCCAGAGACTGAAACACAGCAGCAGCAGAGTTATTGTTGGCCTGGGGTGGAGACGGAAGCCTCCTGGAGCCATTCCATTACGACCGCTGGACAATACAGAGAACAAAGTGCTCCATCATGGAACCTGGTAGTAGTGAGTGGGAGACTTTGTGCAACAAGTAAACCCAGTCTAGTTTTTTGCTTTTAATCAAATTTTGACATTATTTTTGATGTATCCTAAACCATTTCTGAATGTCTTGTAAATTGGCGGTGTTTACATTTTTGACTGGTTTCATTTGTATTTAGAATAGATCTTTTATTGTCATTCAAAATACACACGAGGACATTTCGTCCTTATTGGCTCAAATAGCAACACGCAAGACACAAGTACTTAAAGTGTCTATTACTGTTTTTGTACTTTACTTTTTAAAGTCATAAGGTGAATGAGAATAATTAACTGAAAAGATCATTGCAATATTGTACAGATCAGTGTTAAGAACATTACCTACACGGTATGACATATTGTGGTACGGCTGATGGGTGGCGCGTCGACTCACCAGTTTGGCTGCCTGAGCCGAAGCGCCATCTGGATACTGCAGCAGAGCCTGGAACTGGCTGTTCTTCGTGAAGACGATGATCCTCAGCACGGTGCCGAACTTAGAGAAGATCTGAGCAGGAAATGACATCACGCGGCATGCCGATTCAGTCAATAACCCAGACTTGGTCTGACGCGATCGGTTATTAATAGGACATAAACAAACCAATATAATCAGCAGAATTACGACGCAGTGCAACTTTGTGTTGCCGTGCTGGTCATGAACTAAAAGCAACATGCAAACACAAATATGCAACATTTTTCTGAGTTATCCTAAAAATGTCATCGCGTAGAGAAGCTGCAGGAAGATTAGAAACATGACTAAGCAACAGGCCCATCAATAGTGACTCGGCAGTAACATGCAAAATTTTATGTGGAATTTGTATAACCACATCGAAATCCAAAGATAAAATACAGGATTACTATTGTCATGACTTGACAGACGTTGTTTCATCTGATGAGGACTGCAGTCGAGACATAAGATCACTCAAAAAGAGTGAATGCACGACGAAGCACAAACAAACGCAAATATAAATTAGGAATATCACGACTCAGCAAGAACATAAACAAACCCCCTGCAGCAATAAGCATCAGAGTTATACTTTGAAGACTCCGCATCATGATAAACACACATCAGGGCCAATAACATGACACTGCAGAACTGATAACATGATGCAACAATAAAATAATGACTGGGGAGGAGAGATAAAAGATAAAGCAGGATCAAATAACAGTGTCAAAGACATTGCATTGGCTTCCTATGTCTCTTTGGATCAACTTTAAGGTTCTTTTAATGGCTTTTAAAAGTCTTAATGGTCTTGCGCCTTCAGATTTACTTTTATCTTATGAACCACTGTGAACTCTCAGGTCCTCCGCTACCGGCTTTTTAAATCATTCCCACCATTTACACAAAAACCTCAGATGAGGCTGCTTTCCAGCACAACACACCTCGATTATAGAACAGCCTGCCCGAGGACGTTGTTTTTGAAAGCAGGCTCAAGATTCCCTTTTGAGGCTTTTAACAAATATCTTTTTTACCCATTGTAGAATTTTTATCTCTTCATCTTTAATATGCACGTGCAATGGAAGGGGGTGGGTGGGTGTCACTGCTTTTACCCTTTAAAAGCACTTTGTCCTGCATTTTTTTGTACTAAAAGTGCTATATATATATATATATATATATATATATATATATATATATATATAAAGTTTGATTTGCTTTTACTGAAGATGCACAGCCCCAACACCACTTTCCAACAATAATTACAAGGCTTAGCATGACTGAGATGCAACAATTAATCACATTTCTTTTTCCATGTGGTAACGAATGTGTGTCGAGTGTGTCATTTCTGTATTTGTGTTACCTGGCAGAGGGCATCCAAAGTGACGGGGTACGCCAGGTTGTCCACCACCACCCGAAGAACCGAGCTCGGCGCCACCACAGTCGTGTCCACGTGAGACGAGGTGAGTGCCCGAAGAGCTGCCTGGGCCCTCTGAGGGCGATGGGAAAGGGGAGTGAACATCGTTCACTACACATAAGATACTGACACAGTGAGAGTGCATGCTTGTCTGAGGTACCTCCTGGTTGGGGGAGTTGTCGGTCTTGAGCTCTTTGTGGTTGGAGAACTGTACAAACACTGGCTGATGTCTGATGATGGGCATCACTGTGGAGTAATAACCCACCATGTTCTGAGCCACTTCCTCCGAGTTCATCTCCAAGAAGGCCTGAGGCCAGACAAGGACCAGAGGGAGAGATGGGATGGAGAGGGGATGACAGACAGGATATCTGGATTTAAGTGAATGATCAGCGTCTGAACGACAGAGTCATTACACCGCTGCTCGGAGGTCGAGCCGATACCTGGTTCTTGGCTTTGAGCATCAGCAGGTTGGTGACGTCGCCGAAGGGCAGGCCAAGGCTGATGACCTCGGCCTCAGAGATGTCGTTGGGAAGCTTGCGGATGTGGAGGACTCTGGACGGCACGCTGGGACCTCTGATGTCACCTTTGAACTTTTTACTGTCATTGCCATTGGCTGAAAAACCGAGACAAATGGGCTTCAGAACTTGGCAATATCTGAAGTATTACATTACTTTAAAACTAATTGCATAACCTAAATTTATGATAATGAATACCTTGTATTTTAGTTCACACGTTCTAAAATTTGTTCAACTTCACTGCTGTTCTACAGATATCAGGAACAGAAAAAGAGCTACTGGAGGAACTTCTGTTCTGTGTGTTTGTTGAACCATGTGCATGAGAGAAAGTGCGTTTTTGCCATCATTTCAAACAGGTGCTGTGTTTTTCTTCTAGTCTACTGGGAAAGGTAAAAGGAAATAGTCAAGGAGCTTGAACTGGAACCAGATGTGGGTAGATGACGCCGTTCCTCGACAACACTTTGTCTAATAAAGAAGTGTAAAAATCTTTGTGGGTGAATAAAACCTCCAAAACACCCTCAGCAGCCTCCTCGCCACACTCTGATTCATCTCACCTGTTTACAGGAGACTTATTAATCTAAGCTTCAGCGGACATTGACGCAAACTCCTTTAGCCTCTCGATCCTGTTATTTACTTCTTGCTTTATTTGAAGCACTACTGCAATTTCTGTTTACGTGGTAGCTACAGCTGAAACCAGACATTTGACTCTCCACTGTATTCTGCACTGATCTATTACCTTTATAGTTGCAACCAGTAGTACCATATATATCCCGTTTCAAGTCTCGTCTTAACTCATAATTGCTCGGCTTTTACAAACTGATGTTCTCATGTTTTTAGTTTATATTCTCATCTCTATTGTTGGTATGCTCTCTATTTTGTCGTAAATTATATTGTGGTTTTAATGCAAAAGTTTTTGAAAGTGCCATACAATTAAATTTATCATCATAAGAACCATGTTCCTCTTGAAAAACCCTGTTTTCTGCTCCTGATATCTGTGGAGCAGCTGTGAACACTTCACTTTGAGCTCCATCACTTTCTGCTGAAAACTAAAGCCGCCGCTCATAGTAACATTGTAAACCCCTGATGCCTCTTTGTCCATCCCGTCTTCTGTATTTTTGTCTTTGTGTGGACACGGTGCATCTTTAGGAAAGTTATTTTGCTCTATAGTATTGCAGTGTAATTTTCCCAGCTTCATGTGGCCATTTTGAATTGATGTTTGTTTGGCATTCAAGTTCTTCGTATATATTGTGTGTTTGTTATTCATTTCTCTGGTTGCTCCTCACTTTGACGCTGCTTTCAGTCCATCTTATGTTTTTGCACTTCCTCATACCTCAAGAGCAGCTGTGAACGCTTAAATCTCAAAGCTTGTTGCCTTCCGATGTAAAATTAAAGCCAGAAGCAGCTCAGTAATACACCTTTTACGTCCACAGCAAATCTACGATTGGAACCATCACCCTCTAGAGTTCCTTTGAAACTGCATCTCCAGCACTTAAGTAGTTTTGGTTTGAGAAACTCTTAACACTTCTCAAAGCATTCTTACTTTGCAGCATTTATTCACACCTCAGAGTCCTGTGTCAGTATTTAAAGCACACTGCAGGCCAGCTGTGTGAATGTCGTTACTGGTTTCCATTTTCCTGCATGCAAAATAACCTGAAGTACATAATTAATGTTTTGACTTTACTCAACAAGTACAGCACACACACAGGTCACAGTTTGTTCCCAGGATACTTAAACTGACTGACCCCCCAGGATGTCAGCATGTGCAGAGGTCTGACCTGCAGTGCTCATGATATACGGGACGTTTGAGACGCTGGAGAAAAGCTCGTCTGATCCTCTCTGAAACAGAAGAACACAAAATGCCGACGGTCAGTGAGGAGCAAAAAACTAAAGGATTTCATCTACACATGAAAAAAAAGTCAGAAACAAAAGCAGCCGATTTGAGATCTGCTCACTGAAGAGGCACCAAATCAATTCTAAACCTGAGGCCCCGTGTACATGACATCGATCCATGTGATAATACCTTGACCGTGTCATGGGAGGGCGCTGTTGCTTGTTTTTGTAATAAAATCACAATACATTAAACGTTAATGGAACTGGATGCTATTAGGGCTGAATCTCAATTAAATAAGGACCATAAAACTAGAATATGGACTGCGAGTCAGGCCACTACAGAGGCCGCAATGCTCGTTACTCGTGCATGAGCAGAAGAACCACAGCAGTTGTGCACATGTGCAGGAACCGCGCGCTGTAGCCTCCAGCTGTCTGAGGGGAGAACAGAGTGCCCGAAAGAAAAGGTTTCACCTTGGGAGACGGCATTAAAGTCACCGATGCAGTGGATCCGAGCACCAGTGTCGTTTAAAACGTACCGCTCAAATGCACTGAAACTTTTCCGGTTACACTCGTCGTATAAACATAGTCAGAGACTGTCAAGTAATCCGGTCTACAGTCGTGTATTCGCACTTTGATATCCAAGCAAAAATAAGAATTTGGCTGTCAGCAGTTGCTCCAACATGTTTTTGTGTTGAGTTGTTACAGTCGAAAGGCCTTCTGTTGGTCTCTTTTTCCTCCGACTTCAGGTTTGACTCCTCTCTCCAGGAGCGACTCACAGGTGGGATTTGTTACCGAGCTGGCCTTGCTGCAGGTAAAAGATCCACACGAGGAAAGGGCGAATGAAAACCTGGCGTGAAGCCATTGCAAGAACTCTTTTTAAAAGCAGACTGCAGAGAGGCTGTAAGGACTTTGATTGTGTATCAGGGTTTTTTTTTGTGCAGATCAACTTCACTTTGAAAAAGGCAAGGTTTATAGTTTGACAAGAAAAATTTCTTTTTAAATAAGAAACAAGAGACATTTTTCAATTATGTTAAGTGTCTCATTTCATGGACAATGTAATGAAATCTTTAATGCAAAATAAACATTTCAGAGGTTAAAAAAAAATTAAAAAAGCAATTGTGAAACATGGGAGACATGTTGTGCTCCGATGTGATCTGAGCACCTGTGTGACTACAGTCAAACTCATCGCAAAATATGCAAGTGTAAATTGTGCAAAAATACAAGTTGAGCAATGACGCAATTTTTATTGAAAAAAGTCAAAAGTATGAGTTAAGTTTCTCTTAGACTTTAATATTTGGACTAAAATCTGTTAAGTTCAGTTTTTCATTAGACTTTTTGGACAAAGAAACACCTGAATAGCGAAGCACACTTTAAGAGGCCATTTGTTCAAATTTCTCAAATGTTTACCCGTTATTATGGTCTTATAAACAGTTTCTGGCATCCTCCTCCATAGTGCATCATCCTCGCCTCCATCCAAAGTAAAGAAGCTGCAGCAGTTTAAAAGGTCATTCAACAGCTAAAGGACATCCAGCTGTAGCCGTCAAGTCAGCGTTCACATTGTGTAGACCTGATGTTTGACCAGCTTTTTAATTTGTGGTCTCTTTTGCGATTAAGCAGAAATCTGCGCAATACCTGGAGCTTAATATTGGACATCGAATATCAAACAATACCCACTTTTTTTGGATGATCACGTTACCGTTTCTGCTTCTCCAAAGACTAATATTGTGTTTCAATGACTGAAATAACACCTTGATGCCCAAACATTCTTTTGATCCACGATTGATTTTTGTTTGATTTTTAAGCAGTGGAAAAGAGTTACACTGCCATCAGCTCCTCTCACTTTAGAATGTTCTGAAAACCACAAAGTGAACATTGTGGAGTTACGTGGCGCTGGTTGCAGGTGCGAACACGCCACCTGTAACTGCATGAAGTTACACAACGTGTTTTCCCTCAAACTTTACACAGTCAAAATGAAAAAAAATTAAAAATAGATGTGTTGACAAGTGAAGAGCACCATTACAGTGGGAAAATCACACAAGCGAGTCACAGCTCCGTCCTCAGTTTCACTCCAGCAGCCCCTCGCCCCCTCCCCCCCCTGCAGGGGGCCGAGGGTGAATTCCTGGAGCTCTATGAGAAACAGATGTGGACAAACAGGCCGAGAGTCACTTAGCACAGGCATCAAAACAATCCACACTTCAGCTGCATGTTTGCGTTACAGCTGACCGGTTGATGGAAAAGGAAACCAGTAAGGTTGCAGCGTTTCCTTCAGACGCGTCACGATAAAAACACCTTGAAAATTCAGCTACAGAAACATTGACTGCATTCGATTCATTTACAAATTTTCTAAAAACGAGTTCAACATTGGTAGGTTGTATGCCAGCTAGCATACTATCACACATAAAATAAGACTACATACATGATAATGAAGCCATCGCTCGTGAATAGCTGCTGGTCGCTCATATGCAGATAGAGGGCGATGAAGAGGTCGGTCATTGCCGACGGTCTCCTGCAGACTTTCCTCTCAGAGGAACTCGAGCACACGTCTGTGTTCTCGTCAACGGGGACAAAGCAGCTCAGGTCTTCTTACCATCTTCACATGAATAATAAAACCAGCAGAAACCCGAGTGCCGCTCACCGCTAGCCCTCATCACGCTGCTCTTATCTCTGCCTCCATCGCTGGGTGCTGCATGCCAGCTGCTGACAAACGGCCTGAGGACAAAGAGCCAGCGAGCACACCGACATCTGGTTCAAACAAGATGACCGACTGGCTCTAAACACGGAGACCGAAGCAGAACTCATCCAGGCTGCAAACCCCTCATGAGGTGAATGAAAGTAATGCTTCAAACCAAAAGGATCCATCAAGGACTCAAAGTCATCTGCAGAACTTCACTGGTTAAACCACGTTGTGTTGGTTTCCAAGAATCATGAGTGCCATTACTTTACTATAAGAGATAAAAAGCAAATAGCTAGTTAGAAACGTTCCTTGTGTTGTTTTTCCTCAATATGACCCATCTTAACAAACATACCTGTATCACTATAGTATTGATGCAACATGCTGTCAGCCCAGTGCGGGTCAGTCTCATAGCTAAATCACTCACTAGTCCATCTGAAGTAACAGTCTGAGTCTTTGGTAACCTTCACTAATTTCATTATAACATTGTTGCCAAAGGTAGTCTAGCAGCTCATGATGGATTTATTACAACATGATTATCTGCAGCTCTGATTTACTTTATTTTTTGTTTGTCATTTTGAAGATCTGCAGTCATGAGCCAATTAAAATATTAAAAGATTTTCAATTATCCAGACTGCTTTAGTGTGGTAAATCTGAATCTGTTCTTTTAATCCTCAGTGATAATTAAAGGCTTGTGTGTGTCAAAGATGATATTTAAAACAGACCCAAACTGTGAAGAAGGGTCCAGGTATTTCTTTTTTTGTGGAAGATTGGTTAAACCAAATGAGACCTTTCAGAATAATAGCAGGTTTTGAAGAAACAGACTGCACATTCCGAAATTATACAACATTGACAAAGTCATATGTTGGTTTCTCTCATTCAAATCCTCCTACATGCACATTAAAACATTCATTGGTCAGGAAAATAATTGCAAATGACCAATGCAGAAAATCTGGTTAAAAGAAAGAGTTTGAGTGAATTGCTTTAGGTTTTATACCGTTAGAACATATTCCTTAACACATGTCTCTGTTCAAACTCTTCATTTTATCCCCAAAATTAAAATGCTCTGAAGTCTTTCCTTCTGCTTAAGCAGCGAGTAGCTTAGCTGACCATCTGAAACCGTCTCTAGGTTCGGAGCGTCCCTTTGAAACAGGGACCGCCATGAGAGGTCAACGAGGTTTCACATGACTCCCTCGAGGCACTGGAAGGTAACAAGACACCTCCATGTTTGCCTCCTGCTCTCAGATCACAGCCACTCTGACTTCAGAAGCTCCTGTTTGACTTGAAAGCAGCCGCGGTGTGGGAGGTGGAGGTCAGCGTTTGCCACCGGTAACACAAACCCACCAACCAAACGCAACACAACTTGTCCACAATGTGGCATCACAACCAGGATGTTTGGTGATGTGAGGAGTTTCCACTGTTAAGAGGGCAGTGGCGGCCTAGAGGTTGTAGAAAAACTTGGGATCAGGACTTGGCAGGTAACCGGTGTGGGTCTCCAAGTACGACCTTTGACCCCCATCAAGCCATAATGTGGCTGCCCACTGCATTACAGAAATAGAATGGGTAAATGCGGATTAAGGAATTTCAAATTTAGTGTTGAAAGTAGCTGCTACTGTCTGATGTTGTCCCAAACAATGGACTATATTAATGTCCCAACATTTTCCATCAGATACAATAAGTTAATATGTCTCCAATACAACATCAATGAGATAGAAACGTACAGTACATTGAATTTTTTTTGTCGTTTGTGTACAGAGTATGAATTGGGCTTGAATGATCAGTGGCATGGCTCGAAGTATACACAAAGGCTACGCATCACTGAACCACCTCCACAGAATCTCTGTATATGCGCATGTCCAACAACATCCATCTACGAGTTGGGCGCAGTGCGGAATGAAAGCGGTAGTACGTAGACGACGACGGCTGTGATTGGTTCGCTCTACTACGTCATGGGGCATCTTAGAATCTCCACATGTGATCCAGATTATTTTTTAGTGAATGTGCACTTTACTGGAAAGGCCCGGTTAAATTCAAGAGTGACCAGACATGGGTCAGGGCCAAAGATCATGGTTGCAGCGCCGTCCACAACGCTTAAGACAATTACAATAATATGGACGACACCGTGAAGGAAGCTAGCCTGTAGCTCGCCGTTGCAGCCTGCCAACTTGTACTGAAAAGCTCAAATTTACAGCGTCACTGACCATCATTGTGCCAAATAGCTCATACGGACTGCAAATGCGCCAACAGGCAAATAGACACTACCAAGGACTTTCATTGTTCTATGCCCCTAGCGTTATGGCTGTTAACTACTTTGCAGCACATACAACCCAGATGCAAAACTCCCTGAGGTGAAGGGACTGAATAGACCCTACACACTGCCTACAGTAGAAAATTAACAAAGCCATTCAAGGCAAGTCAGAACAGAGGTAGGTTGATTTGATGCATCAAACAGTAACTCTGATACTCAACCGCTTTGCACTGGCACATTCAATTCAAATATCGAGCATAAAGTGCTTCGGTAATTCAGTGTACCAAGTACTTTAGATAAAAGCTTCACTAATACGGTGACGAGGAGAAAAGGCCTACCCAGACACACTTCTGAGCTAATTACAGGGGACCTACCATCAACAACACCACCACATCTTCATTTTATTATTGTTTCTAGAATAAATTAAGCAGAACCTATAGTTATTGAACCGGCCACTTTTCCTTGTGGCGCATACTGCTTCCAGCCATTAGGGGGAAACGGCAATGTTTAGTTTCAATTCTACATCTTGAGCAGATGCCACTTTGTTAATCCCAGTGGGTAAAGCATCAGATACTTTCACCAGGAATCAATTGTTGTAGGCTCGAGGGAAAGCAGTAGCTTTCTCCTTTAAAAACCAGTTCAACGTGTCGTACTCGGATAAACGGCTTATCCTTTGACTTTTTTTGGAATGTGAATCAAAAAGGTAAAATGCAGCAAGAGCTCGAGTGACTGAGAAATCTTTAAAAATCGACGAGAGAAACACAACTAACAGGTCCCAGAGGGCAAATTAGACACCGAAAAGATGACACAGCAGCACTGCACACAGAGCAGCAGGAGGAAGAAGAGGAGGAGGAGGAGGGCCTACCTTAGTACCAACTGTTATATCGTGGTGGACACTGTGAAGAAAAGAAAGGGTGTTAGTAGGAGCATGGTGAAAAACTGGGAAATAAAGGAGGAAAGATGAAGAGGTGATGAGGAGACACAAAGAAAATGGGAGAATATGCTTGAATCAAGTAGTGAGGACATCCTCCAGGATTCCGTTTTAAAGGAACAGTGTAAAAAAAAAAAAATAAAAAAAATCCACAGGATGAGAAAACTGGTCTAAAACTTACAGCAAACTGAGGATGGCTCAAATGTTAAAAGCAACTGCAACCATGTTAACGGTGCAGAAACACCAACAGACACGACGACACCCACACATGCTGTGACTGCAGGAAACCAATAAAACACAGCAGCTGGTTTGGGTCAAGACAAACGTGGCGACAGGAAAGCTAATTACATGCCAGTTAACTCACTCAAAAATTATTAAAGCTTCCTAAAAATATTTGTTTGAAAGGTCCAATATCTGCAATGCAAGTATTTTCAAATTATCAGTTACTTTTATTTGGCATCTTTCAGATTACATGTAATGTATATCATGAATATAATTTTTTGAAAAATGTGTTGTGATGCATTTATAACACACGTCCAAACTGTACCGCTGTTCCAGTCATGGCCACAAGTTCCTCAGACTCGCAAAACTGTTGCTTTTTACTGAATATTAATGGAGATTTCCCTGTGTTACTGCCATACAATGACATCTAGTAGCCCATATGGCATCAGTCTACATTTGATGTGGGAGTTGCTTGACTAGCCAAACAAAGATAAATACATTTGAGGACTTAAGGCCCAAATATGTTTGATGCTAAATATGTAGATGGTTATAGATGGAGGCTTCAGTCCATCTTCTGTGTTCATCACGTGTGTAATGTGATATATTTTCAGGGAGTTTACGGACATGTCGCAAATGCAGTAATACCACCGATGACCCGTGAGGGCAGTGTTGTGCAGTATCGCTCATGTGCGATCAACAAAAGGAGCCAAGAAAACAAAATGGAAAATCTGTACAAATGTGTGGAAAGAAGCTTCAGATGACTCGTGTGAAAAGTCTATGAACGTCTTCATTGGAAAAGTTGATCACAAGGCAATGAATTACCACGTCAAGATTTTTTTCTATTATAGTGTTGAGTCTATACGAAATTAAGATACTGCACCATTAATCATCTGCATACACCATTAATACATTTCTATTCACAGAAAAATTCTGTTCTTTATAAATATGGGTGTCCAACGGAGAGAATCTCAGCTGGTTCTTCGCTCCAGGAGGATAGTGGTGTGTACGCCGAGCCTAAAGCTAAAATCCAAACCGAAAGTATCATTGCAGAGTCCTAAAAGTCAACAACTGGTGTGTTTAATGAGGCAACATGAATGGAAGATTTAATTTAATAGCATCATTCAATCATTAGCCAGCACAGTTGTGATCTTTTATTGATAGTCAAGTGTTTATGAAGTCATCAGAAAAAATAATGAGGCAACAAATGTTTGTCTAACTGCAGGGATTGGTTTTTTACAAGAAGCAACATGATCAGAACACCCAATGCTTCGCTCAGACTACAGAAGAGTTTAAGCTCAAACCTGTTGCATCGTCTTACAGATACCACCGCTTCAGGAGCCGCTCTGCACTTAAAGCTTCAGAAAGAGTCCCAGTCAACTAGTTTAAGATGCAAAAATCACTGCTTTCCAGCTTATCTTGAGTTCTGAAAACTTCAAAAAAAAAAAAAAGCTTTTGATGTGTTGAGGTCACAGGTTAAACTGAAGTCACTGAAGCTGGGATGTTGCGAGAGAGTCACAGAAGCTGGCTGGGGTCTGGATGGTGACATGAAGGAGGATAGAGGAAATGTCAGTAACCAGTTTGTCCTGCACCTATTCAAAACCTCTGCTGATCTTATCTCAGTTCTTCATCATCCATTCATCCTGTCTGTCATTGACCTGTGTGTTGCATTCGCAGTCGGTAGGACTTCCGAGCTTTACGCAGGAGTGGATATTTATGCTTCGTCAGAACTCATTCATGCCCGGAGGGTCAGTATTCTTCCTGCTGGTTTACAGTCAGCCGTAGCTTGACCGGCCAGTTTTTCCTCTACGCGAGTCGTACGGCTGTTATCTGAAAAATGTTGAAGCGCTCCAAATCACGTGTTTCCACAGACTCACTTCTACAGGTTTAGGGATTTGATGAGCGTTTTAGTCAAACCTTTAATTCTAAAAAACCCAAAATCAACCTAAAATAATGCACGATGTGCATTTTTATTTTATGAGAACAAGATAAGTGATGAAGAAAATGTTTTTTAGAGTAAAAACACTTTGGATTAAGTGTCTGATTATATCCAGTTACACTTCATAGAGGCAAAAAAAAGTGTCACAGAATATGTCAAACTGTCTGTGTGACCCTCATGCTTGGCAAAGACTGAATGAGGGATTAAGCGTGACTCAACATGGACTTGTTTACCATGTGAATGGACTGATCTCTCTAGCAGTCACTCTCTAAGGTTTTACTGGTTTTCAAGGTCCCGGGTTTATTGACCAAGTCAAGACACTCCCAAGGTCACGGTCTGAGTCACCACATAAAAACTTCCACTAGTTTGTAGTCATAGTAGCTGCATCTGCATCCGCAGTGTTCATTTCATGTCAGCCAGCATTAATAACTTGTTCACAGAGGATTAGCTGCTGCTAATGCTGAATGGCGCAAACCATCAACAGTAGCTTCTGACTCCATAAGCACCTCCAGCAAGTTACCGGATGTGTACAAGTTTCTAATCCACCATGATGTAACATATATATACAAAATGTGCACCTCTTGGGACTTTTTAAAAGTTAAACGATGCAGTATCCAATATTTTAGTCACATCCAGGCCGTAAATATCTCAAATTCAAGTTTAGTAATCATTAGTGCTGTCAAAAATAACACGTTGATTGAATTAATTTATTTGAAACATTTAATTCGTTAAAAATTTAACATTTTGTTTACTTCCAGGTTGTTGTTTTTTTTACTCCCTTACCGGAACAGCATGTGCAGCTTCTCTGGATGCAGCACCGTGACTGCAGGAGCAGCACAATACCAAGTGGAATAATATCAAGGCATAAAGTTTCACTTTAAAAAGTTACCCGACAGCTGATTGAGAAAGTGAAAGTCATTAGTTTTACTTTGTAAAGCCAAATTTAACGATCACAGAAGTAATTCTGCAGCAAAACAGCAGGTTGCCATGTTGGCTGACCAGCAGCCACCAAACTGCTAAAACTGGAGAAATACTTGCAGGTAAAATATTAATTTCTCCTCTTTCTCTCTTTCCCTGGCACTCCTGTATACTGACTGACTGACAGAGAGGATATTACAGTATCTTACTGCCACTTTGTTCATGTGAAACGTTTACAACTTTTTGGGTCTAGAAATTCTCAAAGTGGTGGACCTGCACTCCATCTCCAAGATTAGCAAAACAATAAACATAAATTAATTAATAAACACCGAACATCAGTCTGGGTTTTCTTAAACAGTTTCACCGAAAGCTAAAAGGACATTATAAAAGTAGTCTTTGAATTTAAATAGTCTGTGTGTTGAGTCAACATTAATTCCGTGGTTTTCCCTGAATAAATATCCATTACAAGCTTCAGTCTTCAGTAGAAAAATAATGTCATTAATCGAAATTACAGAAAATTGTACAATTAATTAGTTGGTTTTTTTGTTTCTTTTTTAAAATCAATTGACAGCACTAGTAAGTATACAGGATGACATTCCACTTCTTGCCACAAGACGGTATAGTGAGCTATAGCGAACATAGCTGCACTATTACCTCACTAAGGTAACTATTCTATTCCTAATATCACCTCATGGTATAATGGCACACAAAAAAAAAAAAAAAAGATTTTTAAGCTGCTGGATTGAGGACAGATTTTATGTAAAATTGACTAAGTGCTGCTACACACTAGTGGTGTTACGGAAATCACACATAAGACACTTTGAGGTGAGGAAATGATAATTCTTTAAAGTTTATGTCACAGAATTTATGAACTCGCTCAAACTGAAACTGAATATTATGAGTGGCCATTGCTCTAAAAGTCAAAATATGTATGAAAAGAAAAAGGTCATTTTAAGCCTGTTGACAGGTTCATGGTAATGCATACATAGTGGATTTCCAACTCCCTTCGATTTAATTTCCATTGATAAAATACTACAGAATTAAGAAATCATATACACAAGCATTACTCCAATAGTATCAACACGCAACAAAATTAAGTCGCAGTATACGGTCTCAATTACAGCTATTACCACGTTTTAACAGTTCTATTCACTCTCCTGAACCAAACTCCCAACCTAAACACGTGGCAGAAATCGCAGTAAATGTTTCAATGAATTTGCGATCCAGCACACCATAACTCCACATACAAAACTTTATAAAGCTGCACCTTAAATATGACTGGCCCTCATAACGGCGAATCCGCTGACGTCAACAGAGCCGGTCATCGAAACCAAAACAAACACGCACACGTTATTATCCCACAACGTTAATGTCCATGCGCTTCAGGTGTACCCATTTAAACAAAAAGACAACCATCATAATATATCGACACAAAACCCTGCATGTTCTCTTAAATGAGTAGAAATCCGTTCAAATCAAACAGACACAACACAGATCAAGTTATTGATCCAAATGATATAAATGACAAATTCTGATTTTAAAAAAACAAACTGTTGCAGCTATTAAATACGGCGCACATGTAGAGACACAAAACGACTTTATGGGTAAAAAAAAAAAAATAAGGTCCGGGTCTTACTGGTGGAAGTCTGCCCGGGCAGCAGGCGCCTCTCAGTGGGCGTGAGAAAGTTACGTCCGCGGCTCACAGATTCCTCCTACAGCTCTCTGGCCCGCGACACGGACCCTTCAGAAAGGGTGGGAATCGTCCTCTGTGGATACATACACGCGTGTTCTCCACAGGCGGCGGTTCTCCCGGCCGGCTGCGGGGCGCCGCCAGCCCGCAGAGGATGGCCCGGTCTCAGGCTGAACCTCTGCAGCTAACTCGGCTAACTTAGCCTCCAGCTGGGAGCACAAACACAAACTTTACCGAAAACCGACGAGGAAGAAGAAGAAGAAAAACACCCGACGGTGCTCCGGGACGACAACGGCCGGCGTCGCGGGGCGGTTACCGCTCGCGTGTGCGGGTTAAAGAGCCCGGAGATGCATGTGAGTGCGGTGGGAGCGTCAGGCGAAGGGAAAACTCACCCGTCCATTGCACAACACGGAACTGCGGAGCAACAGGTTCCAGTCAGCGGCCAGCGGGACTCCCCCGGCCTCCCCCGTTATAAACCCCGGCCGACAGCGCTCTCTGATTGGTGGGAGCCTTAAATATGTGGGCGGCGCCTAAGGTGGAAGCGAACTCTGATTGGCTGATTGGATTAATCGCGCAATAACAAAGGCTTGAGACTCCCAGGCCCGGAGATTCCAACGAGCAAAGATCGTGTGTGGAGGAGGATGCGATTGTCCGCCTTTGAATGAGGGAGTGGGCGTTGTCCCGGCAACACAAATGACGGATTTAACCTCAAAACAACAGAACAAACGACCCACTTTGTGATGAATGGTGTTATTGGCTTTTGAACTCAAACCTGAAAACTCAGAGTTGGTCAAACAAGCTTACTGTAGTCAATTTGACAAAAGTAAATGAACCGGGTAACTTCAAGTTATTTCACCTTGATAAGAGATAAAGTGTGTCGATCTAAAAGTATATGAATGTGCAATAGCACACATAAACACACATACACAATCTCACTTATTTTTGAACAAATCTTTAATTATCATATGTTTTATTAAGTTAAGTGAAATCCTTTATTTGTCACACACAACAATTATACATAGTACAATGTGCAGTTCTCTTAAGTACCTCTTCCGCATTGAAGCAACAGTTTTTATAGGACGGAAGAAAAAAAAATCACAATTTTGAACACACACTATAGCACACTATATGACAATATTAATAATAATAAAGAAAATTAATGCACCCAATTGCACATTTTTGCATCTTATTTTTTGCTTTAACCATTGTGACTGGAACAGTTGATCTCTCCCTGCACGTCAAAAATGATTTTAGCTGAACTTGTTTCCACAAGAAGGCCTTTTTTTTTTTTTTTTTAGTAAGTGGTCAAGCTTTCTCAATGAGTGTGCCTCCTCAATATTTTTTTAACAGGGCATAAGTGTTAATACATCTTCTGTGCAGCTTGCAGCATTTCGAAATCTATATTCATGTATAATTATACATTTAGAAAGACAGAATGGGGTTATTACCTGTAAGTTTTTTGTCTTGCTATCCCTAACAATAACCCATTCTGAAGAAGACATTTTAAATAAGACTACAAAGACATATCTCGCTCATCATGCAGATTTTCTATATATCAGCGCTATCCATTAAGAGATGGGTTAAGAAGTGTGTTTTTATTGTGTACTTTCCACGCAAGGCAGATATTTTCAGAAAAAGAAACTTCTAATCTTTACAACACGTTCATTAAAAGGATACATCAGAACACCCACTGTCTTGAGTTGTACAGATCTCATAGCACCTTTGTGCCGGAGAAGCTACTGAACTTATTAATATTTCTCTAACAAAAATCTTCTGCACTTCCTCTCACAGCTCGAGCAACAAGTATGAACTGAGAACAGAATAAACTACATGCTATTAGATGAACAGTTGGGGCCAGAACCAGAGAAACTGACAGTTTGTTTCATGGCTGATCAGTTATTGTGCACCAAATGTTCCTGAAACCCAGAAACCCCCCAGACCTGGTGTCTATATTTATATACCTCAGAATCCACAGCTTGTTAAAAAATAATCCATGTTTGATATCTGCGATTTCCTACGAGCCAACTTTTCTGTCCAACAGAGTGAAGCCGGAACTACGGAGGTCAATAAAAGCCCCAACATCAAAATACAAGCAAACCAGTTTGCAACTTTTAAAACACTGTTACCCAACCTGGATCCTGGACCCCCACGGAGAGGGTGCAAACTCAGTGCTTGGCTTCCCTGTAATGTTCCGGGAGAGGGAGTCCTCAGTCTTTCTGGGGGATACATTCTTTTTTTTTTTTTTTAATTACACAATGATAATTGCACAAAACGTGAGGTAAGAGTGTTTGTGTGTGACCTGGGTATGCTTCAGTGTGACACTCTGACACATAGTGAAACTTCGAGCAGCGTCTCGGTCCGTTACTCAGACTTCAGCTGGTGCTCTCGTGTCGAGTATCATGCTGATGAATAATTCCTCTGTGTGCCGCTTTGCAGGAAATGACTCTTTGTGCTGGAAGATGACACACACACACACACACACACACACACACACACACACACACACACACACACACACACACACACACACACACACACACACACACACACACACACACACACACACACACACACACACACACACACACACACACACAAATAATTCAGCATGCGCACAAATAATTCAACACATGCACACACAGATGTGTTTTAAATGCAAAGCACCTGTTTTCTCTTATAACATCTCACACATTGGTATGTTTCGGTTTGTGAACACACTATCAGGTTTTAATATCACAGTGGTTCAATGACAAAATAAAAACTTTTTTTTATAAGTTATGTGTACATCAGGAAACAATACATATTTTAAACCCTGATTCGTTTTCTTTGTTTTATTCAACCCTATTTGTTCTATTGTTTTGCATTTTGCTTTTTTTTTTTGTTGTTGTTTTTTGTAGATTTATATTTCATTGGTAGAATTTTGTGCCTTCTATGTTTTTTGTATTATTTTGTATAGTTACTTAAAGTCTTTGTATTGACTTTGGATATATTTTCTGGCATTTTGTTCATTTAATTCTTTCAAAAGTATTTCTTTGGCATCTTTTTGTGTTTTCCTAGACAGCAAATGACTATTTACAAAGAAGAATTGCACACTGACAGCCACATGAAGCAAACATCTCCTCTTTTGTTGCTGGTCTCCTATTGAGAGACATTGTCGAGAGTGCATCTCAGTTTGGACTGTGTCCTCATTTCTGATAGCATGCAGGATCATTTGTTTTCCTTATCACATCTAATTAAATTTTGTTAAATCTTTATATTTTGCTTATGTTTCACCATGTCTGTTTGTGTCTATTTAGAATTGCTTTTCAAATATATGTGTGCAATTATATCATGTGTTTTTTTCTTGCAAAGTCTTGTCTCTTTATATTTATTCGTGTTTTAGGTACATTATCCTGTCACAGTATCTCATTAGTTGCCTGTAGATATTCTACCTTTTTAACAATTATTTTGTCATAATGTAGATATTAGTGGTCTGTTCTCATTTTGCTGTTGTGTGTGACATTTTGTTGTGACTTTTCTGTCTCTTTTATATATTTTTAACATTGTCCTGATTATTGCTTCTCGTATTGTATTTGATTTCAAGTGAAGCCTGCTCTGTGGTACTTTTAAAAACAAGCACTAGAGGCACTAACGAGCCGCTAGTGCGCTTTTTGTATCCGCTGACATCACGAGGAAAAAGGGTTGGAGCTCCAGGCACGGGTAGCGAACTGGCACGCCATTGGCCAGTCGTTCCATGGCGGCGCTTCCTATTGGCTGATAGAGTCGCCCCGCCACTCGGGTCCAAACAGCGCCACAATCAAACAACATCCATTGAAGCTGTGTTTTCCTTACTGATTGTGTTAAAAGTTCCAAAACGCCGGAAGACCAGAGTTAATTAACCAAAACGCGTCTTTTGTCAAGTCTTCATCACCTCCAAGCGGGAAAGACCGGAGTTTGAGTCACGTCGGGAGCTAATGCGGCCCGGGCGCGAGGCTAACGCGGCTAGTTACCGTTAGCAGATGTGATTAAAGCACCCGCGGTGTTTCCTGCGTCTCGTACCCGTTTCGGGTATTCGTTCTGTCGGGTTCGGCAGGGATGAGCTTCCCGGTGAATCTCCGTGCTCTGCCGAGTGGGGTTCTAGAGGAGATTTTCACCCCCGAAAACATGAGAGGAAGGTCAGTTTCCTGTTGATTAACTTCAGCTGGGTGTGGACGGAGGAGGGTTGGAAGCTGTCGCCGTCTGTTGTGTTTTTGTTGTTGCTTTTTGTATTCTATTGTGGTCATGCTTTGCTTCTACTCGTTTTGCGTGAGTGCGTGAAAATGTGCAAAAATCTCATCGTTTTTAGCCTTTTTGTTTGTATTGTCGGGATCATAGAGATAATTCTATTTTCTCTTTTCTTGTCAATATTTTCACAATTGCTATTTTGATTATTTTATTTTTGTTTGGGTGTTTTCATCGTAGAGTGTATTACTCGTGGTTGTCATATGTGTGTTTACTGTTGTGAATGTTTTTTTAATTCATTTTATCGTTGTGGTTCTTTTTGTCATGTTTTTGGATACACATCAATTTGTGTCAAATTAGCATATCTTTCTTTTAAACTCTATTAAATAATTTCATAGTCAGACCTGTTTTAAATATTTTGGTTGATTCTTGTTATTTATTTAGAGCAATGTGTATTTGAAGTATATATTTTACTGAAGCGCACCACAAATGTATTCAGACATTTGTATATTCATATACACAAGAAAACAGTCAGTAACACTGTACTGCCAATGAAATTCAGACTTTGTGAGTGAGTTATAATATTCACATTCAGAGCCCTAAATCTAAGTTAACAGAAGAATAAATACAATGTGCTTTCAAGAAGAAACCCCCATGTGTCACCTTTTCTTTTGTATTCATTTAGAAAAAAAAAAGATATATATTTGCAGGACCTTTGTTTATTTATTAAATTGTTGTTGTTTGGTTGCAGAACCTCTGTGAGCTCTCTCACGCCGCTGAGTTTCCCCAAATCCAGATCAGCACTGTGGGACGGCACCCCAACAGGAGAGATGCTGCGCCTCCATCTCTGCTCGCACAGGTAAGCGCACGACGATTCTGGACACCGTCATATAATCTGTTTTACAGTTTACGTGTTTGTTTCCATGTGTGAATGTCTTCAGGTGTAGATGCTGCTGAAGATTAGAGTATTAGTATTCAGTCGCGTGGTTTCACAGCAGGAACATTTGTCATAAAATATAATCTGGAATTATTTCTAAATTTGGTTCTAGAAGGTGTAATAAAACATTTTTAATGAGGTTGGATGAGATGCTGAGTTTTTCTTGAAGACCACCTAAAGGACAACTGTGAGAATAGTTTGACTGATGTTGACCTTTAGTAGCTGTTTATACCCGTGTTTAGAAAAGTTCTCTCTCTCTCTTAATCCCTCCGTTCTGCTATTCAGTTTACACAACATTTTCAAGTGTAAACGATAAACCTGCGTTGTGTTTTGGTCGTTTGTTTACACAACAGCAACAGTGGAAGTCATTAATGTTATTTTTATTTTTTGGGGGAAATAGCTTCCAGAGTAAAATGTTTTCAAAACATCCTTGCCCCCCTGTAAATATTGAAAATACCACTTTTCTAAAATACAGAGTAGTGCACTAACCTCTGCAGTCAACAAGTACACTGTAGATCAACAAGAATCATAATGACAGATTTTGGATAGAGTTGTATATGTTTCTCACTCTTGAATTTAACAGTGCTTATTCAAGTGTACAATTATTTACTACACCATCATCTGGATCAGTGGGCGACATTTCTTACACAAGCTACTGAGTGGGCCGATACAAAGATTGACGGCTAAAAGCAGCTTGAATGATCACTTGGTACTGTTTTTTGCAGGCGTATGTGTGCAGGTGCTTTACAAAACCATTTATAGTAACAAAACATGCCTGGGACCAGGTAAAAAGCCACAGAGAGAAAAAAAGAAATGCAACAAAAGAGAAACAAAAGAATAATATAAAAATACACACATGAACAGTATTTACAGTACAATGGTACTCAATTGCCCCCAGGTAGAAAATAGGTATTGCACAAGGAGAATTTAATGTTATTGTACAGTTCTAGTGATGATAATGATGGTGATGATGATGGGCAGTAACTGTTATTTCATCCCAGCTTCTGTCCTGATCATGGATGTCGTCTCTGTATTATTACTATTATTATTATGGTTTCTATCATTCAATTAATTAATTCAGCCTAAATCTTCGACACTCTTCTCACTATTTACTCGTCTGGAACCAAATTGTGAGTTTTCTTTTAATAAGCTCTTATCCTGAACTTAACCTGCTCTGGGCGGGTTATGGGTGTAACATGTGTTACCATGGCAACCAACCTCAATCAGGTAGCCACTGTTGTGCCAAGCAAGCTAACTCGGAAGTTTTGAATCTGAATCTGTGATATTGTTGACGTTAGAGGGTTGTTTGTCTATGCGTTGTCATTTTTAACTGTGTGCCTGAGTGTCTGCAGGATGCCTTCATTGTTGTTGTTTACAGAAGATGTTTGTTTGTGCAGGGGGCCCCAGTTGGTGCTGTCCGAGAAAGCCCTGCGCCTGGCGCAGCGTCACGCCCGTCACAACAAGCAGCCCCGCGTCCTCTGCTTCTTCCTGGGATCCGTGTCAGTCGACTCAGGTCAGAGCTCGCCTCCGCCTCATCCTGCTCTTCTGTTGGTCCAGAGCGTTTTACCTGAACTGTGTCTGTGCTCCAGATGAGGGGGGCATCACTGTGACCCTGGACCGATTCGACCCGGGTCGGGACCAGGCCGGATCCTCTGGCCGTGTTCCCTCTGCACTGCTGCCCGGAGATGTCCTGGTCCCCTGCTGGTTCTCTCTTCAGAGTGAGACGAAGCCTGAAGACGCCGTCGTCCAGTCGGAGGCTGAATTCCAACACTGCTTCAAGGTGAGTCTCGCAGGCCAGAGGACGACGGCTCAGCTGAACCAGAACAAAAACGGGATCCTTGTGGTCTCGTGGTGTGATTGTAGAAAAAAACTTGCTCAACAATTAACTTCTCGATCATAATGAACATTTTTTTAAAGATGCGTCTGAATTTGACAACAACTTGAAATGATCAGTCATTATTTTAATCACAGAGCCACTAAAGTGTTACAAGTACTAAAAACTTACCGAAACCTTCATCTTATTGTTGTTTTTACTCCTTCATATTTATGCGTCCAGTTGTTAATAAAAGAGAGATGCGAGGAAATGGCTGCATGCTGAACTGTTGGTGTTCAGATGAACTCCAGTAACTTGAGGAGCGTCTGATCATCATTCGCTTAAATAATTCTCGTTGAGTAATGGGATTACCTTGCCTCCTCGTGTACAACCATGTTTGTTGTCATGGCAACCTCTCACTCGTGTCACCAACAGCTGACGTAGGTCAACTGCATGTGTCTCCCTGCATGGTTGAAGTTTGTTCCATGTTTTTTTTTTTTGTAATTCAAAGTTTTATTCGATTTTTTCATTTATATAATAACAAATAAGCAAAACAAGTCGGCTTTGTAAACTGAACAAGAAAAACAAAACATTAAAGAAAGTCAGCAAATACTTCAATTTGTAAAATCTTATACCCTTATTTATTTTTACTCCATTCTCTTTTGCTTGTTTGTTTTAAACATATTTGCTCTTCATTGACCCCGATCACACACTGCTTCCAGAGGGCAAAGGAATAAGAGTAGGTAGAGCTGGGTTTTAAATTGTTCATTCAGAAAAAAAAACTTTTAAGAAATTTGTGAGACAACGGTGACGTTACAATACAAATAGTTGGATGTTGTTTTGTTATATTTGTTTAAGTTTACATACTGATAAATAAACATGCTAAATTGAAACATTTTGAGATTTAATTATTAAACAAATTACATCAACATTTATTACCACATAAACGCCCACAAAAGTACAGAACATTGATATCGTTGAGCACCGATGCCGGTTCAAATGTGAACGTTTCCCGCCCCTCGTGGAATGATGCCTCCTTCCTCTGTGCTTCAGGCGTTGCAGCAGTTTCTGTGCAGCAGACAGACTTTGGACCTGTGTCAGCTGATAAAGGTCAAAGGTCAGGTGTCCTGCTCTCAGCGGCTCGATGCCGCCGAGTTCAGCCTCTGCTGGTCGGCCGTGTGTCCGTCCGTCGGTGTGGACGTGCAGTCGGTCCGAGCCGTTCCCATCATCCCCACCGCCCTGCTGAGGAGTCTGACCAGCGTCAGCCGGCATCAGGCCGCCGGCCGGCAGAGAGGGTGAGGAGGTTGTGGTGCTGCTGCTGCTGCTGCTGCTGCTGCTGCTACGATGTGTGGCGTGTTACTCACTGCTGTGTCACTGTTGCAGCTTCCTGACCATGGATCAGAGCAGGAAGCTGCTCCTGCTGCTGGAGTCGGACCCCAAAGCCTCCAAGATGCCGCTGGTTGGACTGTGAGTATCACTCTGTGGACATACATACTGCAGTTCTCCCTCCAACACGACATGTTTTTATAGGATTAGTAAGTATTGGAGAATAAAATGAATAAGAAAACTACGATAAACATGTTTGAAATATCTGGAAACCAGTTTAAGTCGGTTAGAATCCAGTTTGAAGCAGCCAGACACGACTTTAAACTTGAAACCATAAAAACAAGTCAAAAGTCAATTTAAAGCAACCAAAAAATCTAATTAAACCAGTAAGAACCCAATTAATAACTACTTTAAACTAATCTTAACCAGTTTGAACCACAAAATGCAAAGAACCTATTGTGATCCAGTCGGAATAACATTCAGAGTATCCCACTGCGTCAGAGACGACTCTCCGGCCAGTTGGAAACCCGTCGTTAACGCAAGTTTATTTGTAAAGTACTGTTCATACAGACGGCAATTCAAAGTGCTTCACAGAGAAAAAGAAATACATAAAATTACATTAAAATCATACAAATAAAACAAGATATTAAAGTAAAAGCCTCTTTAACCAGTTGAAAAAAACAAAGACAAAGCTCTTTGGCGATCCTCGGGGAATTATTTGTTTTGAAGTAGAACTCTTGATTCCTTTGAATTTAAAAACGGATCACGACGTGAAGATAGAATTGTTCAGATATTTGATTTAATTACAAGCATGTTTTCAGGCCGTCCACTGGTTTTGATCACCGTGTTTACCTGCTGAACAACATCTGGAGATATAATCTCTTTCTCTGCTCGGCAGAAAAACCCAGACCTGGATTAGAATAGATGAAGCTCGAATACTTTCACAGGTCTCACTTGGTTTCTGTCCCAATGTTTGTGTGTTTGTGCGACAGCTGGCTGAGTGGAGTGACTCGCGTCTCCAGCCCTCAGGTGTGGGCCTGTTGCCTGAGGTTCCTGTTCAGCACCTCGCTGCAGGACAGGTAAGAGCTCAGACACTGAATGGATTTGTTCTTTACTCACATTTCCCTCCAACACATGGCATCAAGCACAAACTACCAACTTGTTACCGTTTGGGGAAGCGGTGAGTTTACCGACTCTTGAGTATCTTGAGATAAATTACCATCATGCAGAGTCCTTAGAAAGCTACGCCAACATGTACTGACTGCTGCTGACACTCGTCACAGTTACTGTGGTTTCGGGTCTCGACTGATTCTGCTCACACAGGAAAGGAAGCAAACCTTTCCGAACTGAAACTCGTATAGACGCCTGCTAGTGCCGACGTTATCTTCTTTCATGTTGCTGTGGAGTTATTCAGGATTAATGAAGCCTTCTTCATTCACTAAACTTGTGCTTTGGCAAACACTGAAGCTAAACGGCTGCACAGTTAAACTGGAGCTTAAGTGTTTAGTTTTTTAACTCTTCAACTAAAGTCAGAAGTTAAAAGCTCACAGACACTTCAGTCATGGCAACAATGCGTTGTTTTTTTAATGAGTTGCTTTAATGTTGGTGGTAAAACTAGTGGAGGTCCAGTGATGTTTTTTGAAACCTGTTATTCACAACTCTAATTGTCCAGACATCACTTGTGATGTCGTCTCGACGTCAGAGGATGTTTTGTTGATGTTTTTGAGGTTGACGGTTCTTCTGAGGCGAGAGATCGTGTCAAATGACTGAAACTCGGTTCTTGTCTCTTGGTTCCGTTTCAGGGTGTTTTCAGAAAGCGGCTCCTTTCTGCTCGTCCTCTTCGCCTCCACTCACAGAGTTCCTCAGTTCTTCCAGTGTCGAGGACCCGGACCGCAGTTGGACTACCAGCTGCTGAGTGCATCCCAGTTCATCACTCTGTACCAGGTGAGTCCTCCTCCTCCTCCTCCTGCTGTTATTTCACACGCCTTTGTGTCCCCCCCCCCCCCCCCCCGAGTGTCTTGATGAGCTGTGTGTGCTCAGCAGGTGGCGCCGGTGGACGGTCGGACTCTGCAGTGCGAGCTGGGCTCAGAAAGTCGCGGCAGACAGTCGGAGGTCTTCAGAGAAGCTCGGCTCTCCTTCAGCAGGTACAGATAAAAATACTCCAGTGTATCAAATCAAGGGGATTCAGTGGAGTTCTAACATGTTGACAAAGCAGCAGACTGTTAATCCGGGGGTTGTCTGTCCTCAGTGCTCCCGCGCCTGCTGCCGGCCTCTCCATCAGCGATCAGGACTCTGGAGTCGAGGATGAAGACCTGTCTCCTCGTCCGTCCCCGAGTCCTCACCCTCCGGCTCAGCAGGTCCGTCCTGATCGTCACGCGGTCTGTTGGTTCAAATTAAAAACCTTACCACGCTACTCGGCGTTGACTTTCAGGGATGAACGTGAGGGTTTCCTGTCGGCGGGTCAGAGATTTGATGTTCAGGTAGAAGATATAGAACTTCAGACCAAACATGGTTTCCAGCATCAGGAAACTCGTCACTGTACAACAAGGATTTTATCAGAGGTTGAAAATATGAATGGGATGAGGAATCCATGAAAAAAGTTTGATGAAGAACAAGCAAAACTGCTTAAAAACCATAAAAATAGTTTAAGTTGAACTCGTCTAATGCGAGAACATCCTCAGAACCTTTTTCTCCTCTTCATCCTCCATCACCTCTTTACTTGGTTGTTTTACTCTGCCACTCTTTCTCCTCTGCTCCTCCTCTTCTACCTCTAATTCCTCCTTCTCCTCCTCCTCCCCCCTCCATCCAATTCATCTCTTCTACTTCTTTTTTCTCCTCTGTGCCTGCGACTTCTGCTCCTCCACTTTTCACTACTTTTTTTTCTCTGCACCTCCCCCGCTCCTCCTCCTCCTTTAGTCACGTTGGTGTTTTTCTCGTTTCAGGCTCGCAGAGTTCAGCCCTCCGTTCCCGAACTCTCTCTGTTGATTGACGGCAGCTTCTCCACCAATCACAATGGCCAGCTTGACTCCGCCCACGAGCCTTCTCTTCCTCCTGCTCCAACAGGTGACACAAAGAAGACTGCTCCTCCATCTGGAACAACCACCACCAGTTCACCAGCCCTCAGAAATCCACTGCACCTCCACAGCACCCCGAACTCCAACCTGCAGCAGCCCTGTAACTGCTGCTGCTCCAACACCTGCAGCTCCATCGCTCCCTCGCCGCAGCTCCTCCTCCTCCAGCACCCTGCTCCTCATGCCACCTCAGATCATCATACTCCTCCATCCAACCTCTGCACTGCTCCCCCTCCTCCCTCACAAAGTCTTTCTCCTCCTAAGCCTTCCTTACTTTACCAGACTCCTCCACCTTCAGATCTCCACACTGCACCTCCTCTCTCCTCACAACACCAGATCCTTCCTCCCGCCTCAGCTCTTTATAGTTCTCCTCTACCTCCATCTAACCTACACATTGCTGCTCCTGCTTTCTCACATCATCTTCCTCCTCCGTCATCCCTTCACACGTCTATTCTTCCTGCTAACAGTCTTCCTCCTCTACCTTCCTTTCTCCACCAGACTCCTCCTGCCTCTTCTAATCAGAATTCTGCTGGTAGCAATCCCCCTCCTCCTCCTGTCTCCTCCCAACAACTAGTTTCTCCTTTTTTAATTCCCCCCTCTCCCCCAGCCCACTGTCACGCTCCATCCTGCCCCTGCAGATTTCACCCTCCGCCCTCTACTCCTCTCCCCCGGTATATCGACTCCCCTTGTCCTCACCCGGGAGACGCAGCAGATCCTGTAACTCCCCCCTGGCTCCCCCGTCCCCCCTGTGGTGAGAAAAAATGCTGCGATCATGCACCCGGAGGAGCCATACCCTCAGACGCCTACCTGCTCCTCCTTCACCAGGACCGCCAGCTGCGCCTCCTACAGGCTCAGGTAGGAAACGACAGCTGTTTCTGCTGATGGAGGTGCTGCGGTTTCCAGTTATAGAACCACCGTGCTGTCATGACGATATGTTCAATGTTGCATATTTTGTAAGAACGGATGGTTGCAGCATATTGAGGTACATTACACATTTCCAGCTTATTAAAACATTTAATCTTTGTAAATAAGCCCAATACCCCCCGGCCCACACTTTAACACCCCAGAACACTTTAGGTTGTATAAAAGAAACAAAGCATTAAATCTGAGAGTGTCATCAGAGTTCGCTTGCTGCCCATGTGGGCAAATATACATAAACATGCACACGGTGATGAGCTGAAATTTATTCTCTGGTCATCTCGGTGAATATTTTATCTTTTGAAACTCACTAGAATTTGCCAGGTTGCTCATCCAGACGTTGTGGGAGAGTTTTGCTGATTTCCAGACATCATCCAATGAAATGGCGTTTGCCCTTTATTTTTAATAGGATTTTTGATGCCAAGGCTCGCCGCCATAGCTTTCAATTTCAAGTTGTTGTGAAGCAGGTTCTGACAGCATTTTCAATGTCACACTCCCAGAATGACATGGGAGTGTTGTTTTTTTTAACCCTGTAAATACTCTGATCAGCACTGTAATCTGTTTCCTCTGCAGGTTCAGATGCTGTTGGAGACTCAGAAGAAGCTTCAGTCATCGAACCAGCAGGTTGATACGCAGACGTCAAAGAGCACGACGAGCGTCGCCGTGGAGACGGGTGAGAGGACAGGGGACACGGCCATGTTATATTACGTTTTTGTGTTTGTGTTGTTTATGTACATTACAGTGTTGTTTTCATATTGAGTGGCATTTGTGTACAATAAAGTGAATATCTGGATGTTTTGGTCTCAATTAGTGGTTGAGTCACTGTCTCTATTTACATTGTTCACTCTATTGTTTACATCTCTTGATCTATTGTTTACATCTTCTGCTGTGTTGTTTACACGTGCGTGCGTGCGTGTGTGTGTGTCACCTTTCTTTCCACTGTGTACATCGCTCACTCTATTGTTGAATTCTCTCTCTGTTTATCTCTCGACTTGTTTACTTTTCTCGCTGTGTTGTTTTCCTAGCTCTCTCTCTCTCTGCTCATGTCGCTCTTTATTGTTTACATGTTTACTTCTTTATATTGTGTTCAGGTGCGAGTCTCTTCTGGGGAAATCCGGTACCAAACGTCCCCCATCAGGACGTCCACGGTCCTGCTCCTCCCTCCTCCCTTAAGCCTCCCCCCTCCTCACCCCAGGACCTGGCCGTCATGCAGTCGGTGGGCGGGGCTGGTGACATCGCCGCCGATCAGGTGACTCCTCAGTCGACCTCTGACCCTCACAGGTGAGCTCCACTGTTTAGAATAGTTTTTATGATGACAAGCAGGTGTTTCTTCTTTTATTCTGTCTAAGAAAATATATTTTTTAAGCAAGATTGAAATGCAAATATATCTGTACACTAGTTTGCAATTTTTTATTTATTTCTTGGTGTTTTATTTTTTGCCTGTTTATTGTCTGTCATTTTGCTGTTACTAATTTACATGTTTATTTTGGTTTTTGGGTGGCTTATTTTGTTGAGTGAACACACAAAAGAAATGCTATTAACAGACAATGAAACTTCTTAATGCACATCTGTTAAGTCTTTGGTAATAACCCTCTTCCTATTGACTCGTTAGTTTTGTGCAAGATTGAAAGAAAATGGAGCTTTTCTATCTTTAATGTTTCTGAGTCAAGCTGTCGTCTTTGTGTTTCAGCCTCAGCGGTCTGCAGAGTCCCGTCCTGGGGGAAAGCGTCAGCATGTACCGGCCTGCGGACCAACAGCAGAGCTTCTACCAGAACCTCATGGTAACGACACTTACTGTAAAGAATTCAACACGACAGGTGTAAATACTGCAGTGACGTAAGCATCCATTCTGACTTGCACTCATTGATAACGCAAAAAAACAAGTCAGAACCAGGTTTGTCAACGTTCATTGTCGGTAACTCTATTCTTGTAATGTACTCTACTCTCATGAGGATGTGTGACTATAAATTCAATCTTTTGTCTGGCAGCTTTAAATGTGTAAAAGTGTTAAATGACTTGGCAGCGTGAGTGAGAAGCTGTGTGCAGATCCTCTTTTCCTCGTGTCCTCAGACGCAGCTCACCAGTCGTCTGCAGGAGTCAGGCAGCCAGCAGGAGGCGCCGCAGGAGGAGTCCAGGAGGATGAGCGTGTCTGCAGCCTCTGAAGCCTCCCTCTCCACCTCCACCACCTCCTCCTCCTCCTCCTCCGCCTCCGCCTCGTCTGCGTCCAGGAGGAAGCAGCAGCAGCAGCAGCAGCAGCGGCGGCGGCGGCGGAGTGCAGCAGGAGACCCGGTGGTCAGCGCCACGCTGAGTCGGCTGCAGCAGCTCGGAGTCCAGGTGAACCAGGACGAGCTGACCGAGTCCGACCGGAGCCGAGTCAAAGCTGTGGAGAGCGCCAGGTACCAAATTGACTCGCCCAAACTCGAAATTGTCCCGCCAGACTACAACTGGGTTATCTGATCTCGTATGGACTCGCCGCGTCACTCATGAATTTAAATCCATTTCTCTGAAGCCGCTCGTGGGAAAAACAAGTCAACAAGCGACTAACCTGAGGTCGGCATCGCCCACCTGGGCTCAAACCAACTCCAGCAGCAGCGTTTTGAATCAACTGATAGATTTTTTTAATAGGGAAGTCCAGTGAAGACGGCGTTACAGTCGACAAATCCATGAATCAACTTCTAGACATCCTGCTGAGACATCAGTCCTTTAACCCTGGCTAGATTCTCCAGATCATATTAATCTGTTTTATTAATACTGGTTCAGTTCATGATCAGCTGTTAATCCTCTATCTCTAAAAAAAACCCAGCACTTTAGTTTGATCTTTGTTGATCGGAGGAAACTTTTGGCACATCCAGAGGTCGACCGGCTCTCGACTCCCACTCAGTGTTTGTACTGGAGAGAGAGCGAGGGAGAGAGAGTCACGTCAATCTGAGTAGTTGTAACACATCTTATGGTCTCAAATCTGAGCCAGTGGGAGCATGTGGATGTTAAACAGAAGTGACCCTCCCCTTGTGTTCTTGTCACCAGCACGCTGGCGAGCATCGACCCGGCGGCGGCCGTGTCCAGACTGAGCGTGTCGAAACCCATGGCGAGCATGGTCCTGTCGGGCGGCAGCGTGGATCTGAGCCTGGAGGCCAACGCCATCGCTCTGCGCTACCTGAGCGACTCGCAGCTCAGCAGGCTGTCGGTGGGAGGCCCCGCCCACCTGCACGGCCCCACCCCATCCGGTGACTCTGTGCTGTCGCCTAGCAACATGTCTCTGGCCACCAGGAGGTATATGAGGAGGTACGGTCTGATCGAGGAGGAGGAGGAGGAGGAAGATGTCAGCGAGGATGAAAAGGAGCAGAGGGAGGTCGGCGGTCAGGAGGCGACTGCTCGCCAGCCGCTGACTGACACGCTCAACGTCAAGCTCCTCCCACAGAGTCAGCTGATCCGCGACCTGCGGCCCAAAATGCAGCTTTTAGCCGGCGGCGACAAGGAGAACCGATCCGGCATGCGGCCTGATTTAATGAGAGCGAGCAGCCGGGAGACCGAGGGGTCAGTGGGAAACATCCTGGACCTGAGTCGCCTCCGGCAGCTCCCCAAACTGTTTTGAGCCTCGGAAAACCAGACCCATACAAAGAAAACTACTTCCTGGAGCGGACACGCCTGCAGGGAGACGCCTCACACCAGCTATAGGTTACACGGACTCTGCTGCAGCAGCGTGAAGCCGCTTGACTGGTTTTACAGTTTCTGACGTCTTAAATGATCTAAAGTCTCCCGAAAAACTTAGGAACTCACATTTAAAATCTGCTTTTTTTTTTTTAACAAGCACTAACCTGATCAAACCGGCTTCGCCAAAAACCTGACGTCTTCGTTCTAACAGAAGTTTACTATGAATTTAAATCTGAGCGAATCTGCTGTGGTGGAGGAGCTCAGAAAGGAAAACCAGCTCCTGGTTTTTAATGGTCCTACTTGCTCTTACAGGAAGTCCTGAAACTGCTTTGAAATATTAATGTTTTTAAGCTGCCTTTTTTTTTTTTAAGCTTCTCTCAGAGGTTTGAGTGTGTTTATGAAACACTTACTTTTTCCTTTTTGTAAAATATCTTTTGCACTTTTTTTGTTTTTATATTTATGATTTCCTGAATAAAATTTTACCTAAAAGTTATAAAAAAGTTTGTGGAAGTTTTTGGTGGGAAAGAAAATACGCATTTTATCTTTTATTCACCAGAATTTGGTTTTTTTTCTGAGACGGTTCACTGAGCATGTTGTAATGTACTTTTGTGACCACCAGATGGCAGACAATGCTCACAAATTAGACTTAAAAACTTGACGCGAAAGTAATTAACGTTCCATGGGCCCAAAAAAAAAGCGAGTTTGGCGTTTAATGTTTCAGTTAAATTTGCATAAATGCCTTCATGAAAAACAAATACATTTTTGCTCTTAATTTACCCTGAAGTTTGTGTACAGTGTATTCCTAAATCTGTTAAAATAATTAAAAAAAAATTACATTTAATGAAAATGTCAAGTTGAAATTCCTACTTAATTTATATTTTAGAGATATAGGATAAAAATACTTTATTAATCTCTGGGGGAAATTCTTGCAACATAGCGCCACACAGAAAACAGAATAAACAGCATAGAAGTTAAAATGCCAACATGACAGGATCAATTTAAATCAGTAATATTAGATGTCAATATTTGCAGGGATAAGCAGTGACTGGCGTTGGGGTAAAAGAAGGGGAGGGGGTAGATTGTTGACTATCTGCGACCTGCCAGTCGGATAGTCAACAAAATCTAAATCCAGATGTTGGTCCTACTAATGGCGACGGGTCCGAGTCCAGATGCGGGTCCTGTTTGCGGCGGCTGGTCCCGGTCCAGATGTTTCTGGGTATCGGGACGTGAGTCACATTGTTGACGAGCGGGTCGAAGTCTCAAAGGTCGGACAGTTGTTGCTGTTGCTCTGCGGGACAGTGACCTCGAGTCAAACCAGAGTGGTGTCGCCGTCTGAAGGCTCGTCGTTCCACCTGCTCAGGTAACCACTTTTATGATCATTAAGTCACTTTGTCTCTTTAAACTTCTCTCGTCTCTGTTCCTCTGAGGTCGTTTTGCTCTTCAAGGTATTTCGAAGCTTCATCAGTTTTGTTTTGTTGTCATTTTCTTCTTTTTTTAATCGTTTCCATCCTTTTGAAGTCATTTGTCTCTTTGAAGGTTTTTAATCTCTCATCAAATTATTTTTTGTGACCGTTTGTGCTTTTCTTTGTCTTTGTTTTTGTCTGTCATGGTTGTTTTTGTGGTAAAGTTCTGACTTTTTGACCTTGTAAAATCAATTTCTTTGTGTGCTTCTGCTCATTTTACCCTCCGACAACCTCGCATGTGTCTCTTTGATTATTTACTTTCTACGTTTGTCATCGTTTAGTGTAACTGTAAAACTTCTTTATCTTTATTACTTTCTGTGTTTGGTAGTTTTAGTTTTCTTCTTCATGTTTTTGTTCGTTTTGCTCATTTTGTTTTTTTTGTATTTTTTTTGTGGTTCTATTACTTTTTAAAGCAGTTCTATGCCTTTTTTTTTTTTAAAGTTTATTGTATCCCGGTGACTTTTGCAGTTGTTTTTGTTTCTATCCATAATCATCTGATATTTCTTTGTTGTCCTCCGGTGTCTTTTTAAATAAAATTTGTTACTTTGATTTGCATCACTGGTCCTTTTCAAGTTACTTAGTTTACTTTAAAACTCATTGCGTTGTTGTAAATCTTTCTCATCTTTTTATGCATACTTTTAAAATCTCAGGAGCGGTTCCACGCTGCCTTCTTGTTTTCTTTGTTGTAATTTTCTTTTTTCCTAACAAGTAATCTTGTGTGTCTCTGGTGGCGTTTTATACCTTCTGAAGTCATTTTTCTTTGTCTTTGTGATCAATTTGTCCTTTAATATCAAATTTGCATCTTTGTGGCCTTTTTGGGGGAATTCTCTCCTCATTTTGTGGATATTTATTTTTATTTCTGTCATTTTCAAGCTGTCCTGCATCTTTTTCAAGTTAATTTGTGTTATTTGTTTTTTTTAATTTTGTGAACAGTTACATCTTTTCGAATTCTTTCCATAATTACAGCCACTTTGGCTGTTTTGTACATTTTGAAGTTTATAAAACCATTTTTATTGCCATTTAATTTCTATTAAAATCCCTTCTTTATATATATATAAATATTTTTGAAATGGATTTTCCATCTTTGTGGTCATAAATGTGGTTATTCTTCCGAGTGAAGCTGTTTAGTTTGTCTTTGAAATGATTCCATCACTTTGTTGTTCTTTGTGTCCTTCTGGTTGGTTGTTGTGTTTTTTATTTCACCTTTTCAAAGTGATTCTCTGTCTCCTTGTAGTTGATTTGGTTTTCTTGTGGTACATTTCTAATTGTTTCCATCGTCTCAAACTTGATTTGTGTCTTTGTGGTTGTTTTTGTCTATTTGTTGCTGTTTGTTTCTTAGTCGTTGTGTCTCACCTGTGATGGGTCGTCTGTCCAGAATGAGGGTTGCTGATTGGCTGTTGTCCCTGGCCGTCCTGCCAGCGGTCTGTCTTGCTCTCCACCCGGACATCTGCAACGCAAAACCAAGGGACCTCTCTCTGGAGCCGCGCTGCATTTACCGAAGTCCCGACCCCGACCCCACCGAGGGTCCGATCGCAGACGTCGATTCCATCCCCGAGTCCACGAACCCTCGGGTGTGGGAGCTGTCGAAGGCCAACGGGCGCTTCGCTCTGTCGCTCTACAAACAGCTGGCGCTCAGCAGGACGCCCGATTCCAACATCTTCCTGTCGCCCCTCAGCGTGTCCACGGCCTTCGCCATGACCAAACTCGGCGCGTGCGACCAGACGCTGGAGCAGATCATGAAGGTGAGAAGAAGACTGAACTGAACTGAACAGTCATACTCCGAGAAGAAGCTGTTGAACTCGCAGGCCACGCCCCCTCACGTCTGTGAAGCGGCGTTTTAACTTTTCAACTGCACGGCTTATTTCTTGCTTCCGATGTTTTCAGAAATACATTTCGCTGAACTGTTTCGGTAATAAAGGAGAAAGTTTGTGTCTGAGTCGCCATGTTGGTCCGGTTTTAACTGCGGGAGCTGAGTGATGCGTTCAGGTGCATCACGTAAAGCCGAGCTGCGGGGCTCACACAGTCGCGATGTTACAAGCTAAATATGATTAAAATATGACTGATGGTCATTAGCGAGTTGGAACACGCATGCGTGGCAGTGCAGAAGTTTCGGCAGTGCGGCACCGACCGAAGAAAATGACGCCATTCTGTTCGGCAGGACCCGGCAGTGCCAAACTTTCTTCTTGTTCTTATGAAGTACGAATTGGCTTTAAACGCGTTTCTGTCTCCAGGTGTTCGAGTTCGACACCATCAAAGAGAAAACCTCGGATCAGGTCCACTTCTTCTTCGCCAAACTGAACTGCCGCTTGTACCGGAAGAAGGACGAGAACACCGAGCTCGTCTCCGCCAACCGTCTGTTCGGGGAGAAGTCCCTCGTCTTCAACGAGACGTACCAGAACATCAGCGAGACGGTTTACGGCACCAGACTGCAACCGCTCAACTTCAGGGTGAGAAAAACAAACAAGGTCATTTAAAGGTTTAGGTGACGAACGTCTGATGGACGCCATGTTGGGAAAGTGACTCTGCCGTCAGCCAATCAGGTGCTGATACTGGTTGCTATGGTGATTGGATTGGTTGAAGCTCTCCTGCGTCAGTCAAACTGGGAAGATTTACTCCCCCCCCCCAAAAAAAAAAGACAAAGAGATCCGTCTCTGTGCCGCAGGAACACGCCGAGGAGTCCCGGGTCATCATCAATGACTGGATCGCCAACAAGACGGAAAACAGGATCCGGGAGACGCTGCCGCCCGGAGTGCTGGACCCCACCACCGTGCTGGTCCTGGTCAACACCATCTACTTTAAGGTAGAGACACACGGCTCAGACCCGCAACTCTGAAGGGGCTTTTAAATAATAATGCGTGGGTTATATAGAGCGCTTTTCTGGACACTCAAAGATGCTTTACATTGCATTATTCATTCACTCCATACTGGATGGTGGAACGTTACGTATGCAGCCAATCTGCACCATCGGCCCCTCCGACCACCACCAACCACTCCCCCTGCACTCACCCAGGCTTCCTGGGGTTCCCTCACGGTCCCCCATCCAGGGACTGACCAGGCCCTACTTCGCTTAGCTTCCGAGATCTGACGAGATCGAGCATCCACAAGGTGGTATGGCCACAAATAAGAGCAGAACAAAACCACCTGTAACACCATGTTTGAGTAACTGGCCTTTAGCTTTGTTTCAACATCACTGAACCAACTAAACCTGAAATTCCTGGGTCTTCAAGGGTCTTGACTCCCACCAATCGTGGGCGTCCACTGTAGGGATTGAACCTGCGAGCTCTCTAGCCTCTAGGCCGCCACTGCCATGAAAGGCTGGGATTGAAATGTGCAACCTTGCGGTTGAGAGACCACCGCTCTACCGACTGAGCTGGTTCTCTGTATTTGACCCGTTGAGACCGGGAGCGGTGAGCTGCCAGTACTGGGGGTGCTGTGGGAATCGAACCGGCAACACTCAGCTTCTCTAACCTCTCAGCCACCACTGCTCAGATGTATTTAGGTTTTTTTCCCCCAATAGAAAATATATTATCTGAGAGGGATGATTATTGTTTATAGATTAAATTCTTTTGTTTCAACAATGTGTTTTATTTTTACAGATTTTTCATAATTTTGTGGGCAAATTATATTAAAAAATTGTTTTTAAAGAATGCATATTTCTACAGATTAATATTTCAGACAGCACACTATTATTTAAAATTTTACACATTAATATGTTTTGAATTATTCAAAGGATTTTCACTCAATAATTTTCTCAAATAACTGCAATTTCTTTCGTGGTGGCGTCTCAGGTAAAAGAACTGTTTGGGGACAAGGAGGATGATTATGAATTTGTAAATATTTTGTATATTTCTTTAAATAAGTGTAGCTGTTAACATTTTGTCTTTTACAAAAGAAAATTAGGTTTGTATTCCATGTTTGTTTGTGTGTGTGTGTGTGAATTATTAAATATGCTTTTGAATATTTTTGAGAGAAAATCTTTAAAAATTGGTTCAAACAAAAGATGCATTATTTTTGTTTTTTGACATTTTTAATCACGTCATATTGTGTCATGAGTTTATAAAAGTTATAAAAGTTTTTAGATGCTTATTATAACATTTGTTTTTTTTTTTACTTTTACCTGAAATGTGGATGTTTTGAACAACTTTTTAAATAATCGTTTGTTTATCATGCAAGAAAAGGAAATTATATTTTTCTTTAAATAAAATTACATTTTCTAGACGATTTCAGTTTTTTCCCCCCGACTGATATGTGATTGATAATTTTATTTCTCAAGGCATTTATTGTATTTTGAGACACGTTTGTGTGCTTCAGGGGCAATGGAAGAATAAATTCGACAAAGATAACGGCGCTGTGGCAGACTTCCACGTGAGCGCCGAGCGCCGCTGTCCGGTCTCCATGATGTACCAGGAGAGACACTTCCGGTACCGACACTTCCCCGACGACCAGGTGCAGGTCCTGGAGATGCCGTACAGCGGCGACGACATCACCATGGTGATGATCCTGCCCAGCAAAGACACGCCCCTCAGCAAGGTGAACGAAACAAAACACACCTGGAAAACACAACAGGCGGTCGTTCGACAATACCTCAAAGATCACAACGAAAACACAACAACTCGACAAGTATTTTGGAAGCTGAAAAAGACGGCAAAAACCACAACGGTCGGGAAACAAACCTACAACAACGACAGCAGCAAGACAACACAAAAACACACTTAAACGGGACACAACGAATAGGGAACAACAACAGTATTACAAAACGTCAAAAACAACAACACTGCATTCACTTCAACTACACAACAAAACTGCAACAAAAACACAGCAAACAATACTGCAACAACAACAAAACAAACACAGAAAAACACAAAACAAAACCCACAACTAAATAAACAAACAGAAAAACAATAACTAACAGTACAACAACACACCAAAAAGTACAATGACACAACAAAAACAAAAGCAAATCCACAACAAACAGTATGACGACGCAACAAAAACAAATAATCAGTATGACGATACAACAAAACTGAAACAGGACAAAAACACACAACAAAATAAACAAACAGAAAACAACAAAACAAACCAAACAGGACAACACAACAAAATAAACAAACAGAAAACAACAAAACAAACCAAACAGGACAACACAACAAAAGTACAAAGACACAACAAGAACAAAAACAAACCCACAACAAACAGTATGACAACAAAAAACAAATAATCAGTATGACGACACAACAAAACAGAAATACGGCAACAAGCAGTAAAGACACAACTCAAACAACAAAAAACAGCATCACAACAAAACAAAAACGACACCCAAAAACCCCAACAATCCAATGACAACAAAACTTTCGAAACAATCTAAAACACAACATAAGCATCATGTGTCAAAGGTTTAATAAACCCTTTTGGAACAATGTTTTATTGTGACTAACTGTGTGTGTGTGTGTGTGTGTGTGTGTGTGTGTGTGTGTGTGTGTGTGTGTGTGTGTAGGTGGAGGAGATGCTGGACCTGGGGAAGCTGAGCAACTGGATGGAGAAGATGAAGGAGACGGTGGTGTCGGTGCATCTGCCTCGGTTCAGGGTGGAGGACAGTTTCAGTCTGAAGGAGAAGCTTCAGTCGATGGGACTCAAAGATCTCTTCAGTGCAGAGAAAGCCAGCCTGCCAGGTGACACACACACACACACACACACACACACACACACACACACACACACACACCCTTGTGGGCGATACTGGTCTGAACAAAGAGCCCAAACAAAAAAAAAAACGTAGCCATTTTCAAACTCCAGATTTTCAGGTGAGTTTCAACTGAGTTCCACCACCAACATACATGTTTGAACAAGGAAAAATTTGATTTCCACATGATGACTCTTTTAAATGTATAAACAATAATATTTTCCTCTTTTTATTTTGTTTTTCAAAAAAAAACACAAAATCACTCATTCTTTATATACATAATCCCCCCCCCCCCCCCCCCAATAAGGACATAATCATCAATTATTTTCACACTATTCTGTAATTTTTCTCTTTGCATACAGAAAATGTTCTCTTTTTGTGGGTGTATTTGTATTTTAACATTTCAAGTGAGGACAGTGTTTATTTTGTGGCTATTGAATGGTGTGGTCATAGGTAGGTAAATAGAAACGTAAATATGTGGACTGGTTTTGTGTTTCAGGGATGTTGGAGGACGGCGGTGAAGGCATTTACATCTCAGACGCGTTCCACAAAGCTTTCCTGGAGGTCAGTCAGCTCAAGCCTCTCACAGCTGCTCAAAATACAACTTTATCATTTATCTCAAACAACCCCCACATTTCTTATTTCTACTTTTAATTTATATAGATATTTTGCACTTTATTTCAACATTTGTAAATAATTAATAATAAGTATACACAGTATTATATTATCATTTATATTAAATAATACATTTGATTTTTAATGCACTTTACATTTTAAAGAATGTTTTATATATTTGTCTATTCATATACATTGGCTTCACACATTTTCAAAAGACCATATTTGGCACATTTAATACTTTTTTATATGTATTTTTTGTAGTATTCTCAAATTTTATAAATGTTTTTGGTACTTTTGTTATCCTTCTTAGATATTTAAAAACACTGCTGATATTGGGGTATTAAATGCAAATATGTATTTGTAAAACATTTCTTAACATATTTAAGAAATCCCACCTTAAATCATTTTAACAACACTGTGTTGCATTTATATAAACTCTTAATTTACTTTTTGCAGTTGAATAATTCTCTATTTTATTAAGTTGCTGTGCATTTTAAGTCTCATCTCCACCTGTCCACATGCCGAAGTGTCCTTGAGCAAGACACTGAACCTCAAATTGCTCCCAGTGGATGGACTGAGCACCTTGCATGGCAACCGCCTCCACTGGGGCGTGAATGTGTGGAGGTTGGACGCTTAAGAAAATGTGTGTATTTCTGGACATTTTATAAATTCTTGAGGGACGTTTATATAAACGTCTGAACTGTCGACTAACTTTTAACACGTTAACCACTTTTAATCGGATGCTCCAGGTTAGCCGTGTGAATATCTTTCTCAGAGTATTTCCTGTGGCGTGCCCGCGTTGCGGCCGTTCTCTTGGGAGTGAAAACCTGCTTTCTGACCCTCAGGTGAACGAGGAGGGCAGCGAGGCGGCGGCCTCCACTGCCGTCATCGCCATCGGACGCTCCATCAACCTGAACCGCGAAGTGTTCGAGGCCAACCGGCCGTTCCTGCTGCTCATCAGGGAGTCCACCATCAACACGCTGCTGTTCATCGGCCGAGTGGCCGACCCCTGCAGCGAATAAAAAAAAAAAAAAAAAACTTCCTCTCGCACTTACTAGGAGCTAAACAAAAACCCTCATAAAATCTAGTCTGTTGACATGTTTAACGACCGTGTGACATAAAAATGTGGGACAATTATGCACTTTTCCTACAGCTTAAGTTTCCTTCTTTCTGGACGGTTGAATAAAATCTGTGGCGACTTAAAGGGGTCATATTATCCAGGTTTTCAACACTTTCACATGGTATCATTGGTCTTAAAACACTGTATTCAAAGTTTGTCCCAAATTCATCTTTTCCTTGATTTTCACCCATTTGAATATTGAATCATAGAAGCTGCATTCAGAATCTGCTGCGTCCGTGTGAGCTGGACTGGCTCCACCCACACATGCCCATCTTGGGAAGAGGAGAAAGCACTTCCTTACGTGGTGCCATGTGCCAGGGCAGAGCTGCCTGATTGTGGGAGGAGTCTACCTTGATAGGGATTGACTAAACCCCCGATGACACTATATAGGGTTTGATTTCTGATTCGCTCATTGGAGCAACACACTTTCAATCCAGCGTCAGAGACACTGAAAACTTTTAAAAATGATTCACGTTTTAAATTTCATAAAAACTTGAGCGAATCTCTGCATGTTGAAGTTTTTCAAACACACCTAATTTGAAATCCAGTTACTGTAGCCACATGACAAGCTGTTAGCATTAGCCACGACATTAAAACAGTTTTTTCTTTCACAAATTACTTTTGATGTTTTCATTTATTTTTTAGCCAAAGGATACAAAATCTTTATCCAACACATAAAATTTTCATAGGACATAGTTACTATTTAAAAAAAAAAAAAACACTTTAAATGTACGCTAATGCTAGTTATCATTTACATTAGCTAACGCAGACACAGACGTTTGACACTATTTAAAATGAAAAGAAACACTAGAATATAAAAATGGAAAATAATTTTGCACAAAAGTGGCATTACTAAGGTAGAATGTGAATCCCGACAGTAGCACTACATAAGGAAGTCTTGTTGCGGTTTAATTGCGAGGAAACGCAGGCACAAGAAAAAAAAAATAAAGAGGCGAGTCGCCGCTGTTGGACACTTAAAGTGCTTTATTTCCATTGAAGGAGATGCGACCTGTCAGATCTAGTGGTCATAGTGAAAGACGCTTCTTCACATTTTTTTTTCTAGACTAATCGACCTTTGGCCTCATTCCCTCCAGCACCCCCCCCCCCCCCCCTCCTTCTGTAGGCCCCGCCCCTCCACCAACAACAGAGACATGCAACATAAAAAGATTTTCACATAAAAACCTCTCAGGTTCGTCGACTACGGAACTCCATAAGTACCTCCTCTTTAAAAAAAAAAACCAAACATGTACAGTATTAAAAGTTAATTTACTAAATGTTTTTTTTTTTTTTTTCTTTGACTCATTGTCTGCTTCGATATATTAGGATATACTTTGAGGAATCAACAGTAAAGAGTAATCTCATTCGGTGAATATATCTCAATGATTTGATTTGTAGTCAGGCATGTTGTGGTCAACCAAACGTCGAACTCACTCAGCTAAAAAAAAAAAAAATAATAATTAAAAGTAGAAGCGACCCCCCCCCCCCCCCCCCCCCCAAAAAAAAAGCACTGAAAGTTTGGCATTTTGTCGTCGATCGAGGGTTGGACCGACTCAAAGACACGATAACGACCAGAGCACGAGGAAGAGGATGATGAGGAGGTTTGTCTTTTGTTCACAGTATGAAGATGAAGATGCGGTGAAACGAGGAACTGTTGGAGGAAAAGTCGGATGTAAACCAAATAATCCTCACGGACACTTTCTGTCCTGAAGAACCCTATGAAGCATTTTCACAAACTCTTTTCTTTCAAAACCTTACAAGCAAACTTAAAACATGGCCGACGTCGAGGTGGTTAATGTCACACTTTCGGGAATTCTTATTGTTGGATGTGAGCTAATTAAGTAAGTCCATTATGCATTTTAGTGTAATCCTAATTATGAAGACACACGGACCTGTTGGAGGGTAACACCAGTGGAGATCTTCACATTTAAAAAAACAGTGACAGGATCAAATGGCCTGAAGAGCACAGGTCATCGCTCGTCTTAAAGATCCACGGTCCCGTCTGTTTGAAAAGTGACACGACAGTTTGTTATGAAGACACGATATTTACCTATAACCAACTATTTCTGTAATTCAGTTTGAAATTGGAAGTTGTTGGCAAAAAAAAAAAAAAAAGCAAACAAAACAGACTTTTAATAAACATACCGTAATTTCCGGACTATAAGCCTCTACTTTTTTTTCCCCCACACGCTTTGAACCCTGCGGCTTAAAACAATGACTCGGCTAATTCTTAGATTTTTATGGGTTAAGGAGCTTCATGCAGCTGATACTTTGGTGATGCATTCAGGAGCATCACGTAACTCTGAACTTTCTTTTTAAATCGGGTTGGTGCGGCTTATAGTCAAGTGTACTCAATAGTCCAGAAATTACAGTATCAAGGTACTTGATTTCAAGAAGTTCATGAGGTTTTAAAACATCTTTACATATTGAATACTTAATATGATGAGTATAAAATAGAAAGTATTCGTTGTTTTTAAAGCATGATAAATTATTTAATAATAAATAATTTTTGTCTTGGCTTTCACTTCAAATGAGTCCTAACCTTAAAAGGTGATTTTTTTTTTTTATATATTTTTAAAAAGGACAATATTTGCAAAGTTTTATGTCACTTTAAGGACATTTTTATGCTGTTTCAGCAAATTTTAACGAAAAATCTCTTTAAAAGCTTTTTAAAAAAGACATTTCCTTCTTGTTTCACTTTTAGAAGGAGAATGTTGATTGTTGCCTTGCTGTGGATGTTTGAGTAAACTTTACAAATAACTTAACTTTTTCTGAACAATTTAATTCTTTCAGATCCGACTTTTCCTCCCCTGTTTAATTGGAGCAGCTTTTACGTCACTCCGAGGGGTTTGAAATGATGCGAAAACCAACGAAAATGTTGTTACGTTAACAAAATGGAAATAAAACGAGTCCGATGCCAGACACTGACTGATCCCAACCTCCAAGCTGTAAATCATGTTGTTTCAGGTGTTTTAAAAAAACTTGGGAGATGCTTCCAAGTGTGTCCGTAATACCAATTTGAACCACCAGATGGTACAGGGAGTCATTTGATCCCTCACCATCTGAGTGAGACCTCACTTCTGCCATCCAGTGTATGGAAGTTGTATTACTTAAAACATGGGTTAACAATGAAGCAAAGTAATTACTTTGTCGCAAAAATAACAACTTCAAGTATTTTTCATGAATATACACTGCACATATTCACTATAATAAATTTATCATTTCAAAAAAGCTAAAATTTGCAAATTAAAAAAAACTTGAAAAGCTTTTCTTTTTTAAATCGTCTTTCAATGCAATTTAACTCAAAATTAATTCCTTTTTTTGTCTAAACTGAAATAAAAAAACATATTACAAAATACATTTAAAATGTCTGAGTGTAAAGAATTACAAAAAAAACATTTAAGATATGTGTAAACCTATGGAAGTATTACTGCATTAACTAAATCATCTCCAAGCTTTATAATAAAAAGAAAAAAAGTGGATCCGTGACATTAAATACAAAAAAATATTGTCATTGAGCCAACGTGGCTTCTAAATTTAAATTTCTGGTGAAGGAAACGATCAAAACCAGCCAGAAAAACATGATTAATTGACAGTGAGGAGTCCTGACTGACAGAAAACGGAGCACAGTGGAGGTTGGGCTGAGCTCGGTGCATCAGACTCTTACTGCAGTGAGTTTTCTGCACTGAAAGGAGGTTTTCTGGTTGTTGTGACTATTGCCTGTATTGTCCCTCCCCTGTTATTGAGTGTTTTTGTCACCCTCTGCAGTGACTCGTAGGTAGGTGTGTGTGTAGGTGTGTGTGTATTTACAGGTGAGTTTTGTTTCTGCGGCGTGCAGATCGCGCTGAGGTTTAGCCGTTAGCGTTTTGCTACGTAGGGAAAAGTAAACGTGGGATTCACTGGATTAAAGAAGAGTCTGTAAATACCTGAAGGATCCTGATTTTTAGCCTGAAGTGTGAGCGCGGCTGCGGCTAATTCAGGGAGGAAATCAAACGAGGACAGAGCCGCTGCCTCACTTGCATAAATGTTTTTTTTTTTTTTTCCTTTTAACCGTCCACTGAGACTCTGATTCACAGCTCTGTAGAAAAACAGTAACAGCCGATCCGTGTGCTACCTGCCCACACCTGAACCCTTTACATCACTCATATGCAAAGAAACAAACATGTAGTAGTTCAAATGTCTGATATCAACCGTGGATTGTTTTGTTCTTAAAAAAAAAAAAAAAGAAGAAGAAGAAAAGAAAAGTCTTCACCCCATCTCTCGCTGATAAGTGCTGAAGTTGTTTCGGAGGCCGCGCCGTCCTTCCTTTGGTTACCAGGTGGTCCCGCCTGCTCCAGGTCGCCCCCTGCAGGCGAACGCTGACCTCTGGAGGTGTTTCAGTTTGTTTTTTTCATTTATATCTATATAGATTTCTATATATATATATATAGGTCTTTTTTTTTTGTTTGTTTAAAAGTCCAGCTCCATGGCCTGACTGTTACATCCATCTGGTCTGACAGGGTCTGGCTCCTCCTCCTGTCCACGTGAGCCCGGATCAGAACCACCTGAAGCCAATGACGCACAACCTGAGCTGCACTCTGTCCTCGGACACACTCAATTCATCAAAAATGGTCAACTACACTTCAATCTTATTGCACGAAACGCACAGTTTTTCTTAAAAGCCTCAATAATTTAACCTTCTGCAGAAACTGAATGTGCAAAAATACTGGGAGGGGGGGGGGGGGTGATATTTTTCTACAAACGTTGCGCTGAAATATATGCTTATATCCTGATGTCCATGAGGACATGTACATGTAACACACCAGCTAATTGTGGCCTGCTGAGTAGAGCAATAAGCATTAAGGCTAAATTAAAGTTCTACCAATTCATGTTTGAAACGTTTTTCTTTACAAGACAGGTCTGATCATTAAATCATTTAAAATGGCCAAAAAGACAAAGTCCAGCTAAATGTTTACAGTCCCGTGTTTTCCCCGTGAGAGGAGAACCAACTCAGACATAACAATATTAACATTTTAAGATGAAAGTTAACGAAGTTTTGACTAATTCACTTTGTCTTTTAACCACAAAGTGTATATTTTAACGTTCTGGTTTACATTCATCGAATATTTAGCCAACTTTTCTCTTCTAATAAAAAAAAGTAAAGGTTATGACTGGATGTTGAATGTAATGTGCTTATAAATCTAAAATGTGTGACTGGATTCATACAGGAACATTAGTTTTTATATAAAACTTTACAGAGGCTAGGTCCATAGGAAGAAAACACCATGTGGCGTAGGAGGAGTTCATTTATACGTGATGCTCAAAACACCACCAGGTCACCATCTCATTAGCACTAGGTCCACTTTTAAAAATATTACCGCCATGAAATAAGCAAACTACCGAATGTAATCTGTACATGACTTCGCAAAACATCGTCAACTCACGTGCCGATTAATGTTTTGCTGAGAAAAACGGATTTAATGGTTAAGGCCACTGAAGTTTGCTCTTTACTTTTTAACTATTTTTAAAACAACTCAAAGTAAATAACAGTTAATGAAGCGAATATCCTATATTTGTCAACAAATACTGAAGCACTGTAATATCGTCATACGTCTTCCTCTAAAATTGGGGAAATCTTTCTACAAAATGAATCATTGTACCGTGTTTACTTTCAGTGTTTTTATGGTAAGAACAGGATTAAAACTGTGATTTATTATTTGCTTGAAATAGAAAACAAGCGCCCTGACATGTGGGAAGATTTATTCAAATTGTATTGTATCTGATGTAATCTATTACAATATATTTCTTCAGTTCATGGAATGTTAACTATTGAAAAATTAAGTTAGCAACTAACTAACTGACCAATTTTAAGTATAATGAGAAAAGAGATCGGCTGGCTTCGGAACTATAGGGACTAAAAATTATTAGTTCGTAAACTAATGTGACTTCCTAAAAAGTGTGTTTTTACTCATAAATTATATTGTTTAGCTTGTTTTAAGGTCTTCACTCAGAACAACGCGTTTATAGTCGACCCAAGACTTAAAAATGTGCTTGTTAAATCGATCGCTCTGCGAGGACCTTCAGTCTGAGACCAAGACGCCCGAGTGCAGCAGGTTTGATGCGTCGTTAGCTTCGGTGGAAGTTTCCGACCGGGTCACAACTCGTCCTTTTTTCACGATAAACTTCCACATTGTCAGAGCAAGATAGTTCCCGAGAAAACCGTAACAAAAAGAAAAATCGTAAAGACATGCTTGTTTTATAAAAATATCTGAGAAGACTGACGGAGCTCTCTGTGTGAATGGAACCACAGCGCCCCCCGGTGGTGCTGTGCTGTGCTGCAGCTGTATTGCGTAGTGATGAGAGGTAACTGAGCTGTGTAGCTTATCTGAGGCTGGACGCCGTCCAGTTTTCCTGCTGCCCGACGATCCAGTCTGATCTACCAGATCCTGACAGACTGAGTTCAACTGCCACAGGTTTCCTTTTACAGCCAAATAAAACAACCCAGTGTGATCGGAGGCTCCACGGTTTGTCTGCACGACGATTGAACCGATTCCTGGAGATTTGAAGTGATTGGTAACGCATTGCATCGACACAACCTGAGGTCCAAGCCCAAATGGAGTGACTGCAAGGTTTTGTTGAACAGAATAAAACTGATAATAGCTCCAGTTTTGCAGGGACCTTCTTTCGTGTGTTTGTTTGCCCACTTGCATCCGGCTTGACTGTAATGTTCTGGCTCATAAGGCGACAGAAATGAGGTCCGCAGATTTTCCTGGACGGAACAACTGCTTTAGACCCAAGAGCCACTTGAGGCGTTCTAGCTTTACAAGCATTGTAATCTGCCAGGAAACCCTCAGAATTCTCAAGTAGTCGGCTTTTGAAATGTTTGCTGCCTGCAAACATCAAACGACTGTCAATGTATTGATGCAAGTAGACGGTGAAAACCTTTTCCCTGAATCAGGACCCAATGAAACCGAGGACTGAAAGTGGAGTGCGAGGGTTATGAGGTACGTTGTGTTAAAATCTTTGCGAGATCTTCATCCTGAAATGTTGACGGAAAGCCTGAAAGCATCAGAAACTCCGATCACACCGAAGCTCCATTTTCACTTCGTGCCGTTTTATCATCGAACCCCATTTTTTTTTTGTGCGACTTTTTTTTTTGTGTGTGTGGCGTTTAAAGAGCTCAGGATTTGTTATTATCAACCTGCCTGCTCCAGATTGTCTCAAGGCAAATAAGAAGGATTTTTTTTTTATATATATATATATATATATATATACGAATGAACTGGCACTGAGAAGTTTGGCAAAGTGTCCGTCAGGCAGACCGCTGTGACGCTGTATCGTGAACCTGTAAATATAAAAGTAGTTATCTGTAACAGAAACTCGACGGAGGCAAACTAGAACCACTGAACGCGGTGGTGTATGAGGTTGTTGAAGTGTGTGGCATTTCTTCATTTTAGCTTAATTGGTGCGGTTCGGTTAGTGAAGGTAGATGCGGTTTAAAGCGGAAATAAAATCTCAGTTCGGACTCTGAGGCGTCTTTTGACTTCAGCGGCTTCAGCGTACTGTTGGCGACAACAGGATCCGACCGGCTCATCCGACCAGCCCGTCCACCCATGCTTTCCCCCCCTGAACCCCCTTGCAGGGTCAGTCGGGCCCGGTGGTGGAAACCGAGGCTTGTGGACCTTCTCCGTACTGGCCCCCACCGCTGCTGCTCCCTGCGCCGCTGCCTCCCCCGGCCTCTGGCTCTTCCTGGCTGGGGGAGGCCTCGTCGCTCGGCCCGCCCCTCGAGGTGACGGAGGCGGTAGTGGTCTCAGGGGAGGCGCTGTGGGCCTCCTGAGGGGCACAACCCGGGTGATTCTTGCGGAAGTGCTGGTTGAGGATGGCCTGGAAGGGGAAGCTTTTGCCGCAGACGTGGCAGTGGAAGGGCTTGTTGCCGGTGTGCTTGCGGATGTGGTACTCTAGCTGGTCCTTGCGGGTGTACTTCTTCCCACAGATGCGGCAGACGAACGGCGTGATGCCCATGTGCAGCCGCATGTGGCGGTCCAGGCTGCCTTTCTGGTTGAAGGACTTGCAGCAGTAGATGCAGGTGAGCCGAGGGTTGTAGCGGAACCAGCGATCTCCTACCTGCTCCCTCAGGTAGTCCTCGTAGCCACCCATGTCAAATGCTGCATGCTCCTCCCCCTGACGGACAGAACCAAACCTTAATACAGCTGATATCTCTTGAGATGATCAAGATGGTTGGATTTGTGTTTCATCGCCAACTCATATATTAGTGGTTAGTAACAGGGCTCAGAAGTTCTTGAGTTGGCTTAGAATATACTAGCAACTTCTCAAAGTTTAGGAGAGCTTGTCGGCTTTGCAGCTCTTATGTTGTTAAAATCAGATTTGCAAGTGTCAAAAAACAAGAATAAGACACTTTCTACAATCTGGAGCAGACCTGGGTGAAAGTGCCCAGTGCTTTTATTTTGAAGGCTCCGTTTTGTTTTTTTATGTTGGCGAGAGTCGGTATGTTAAATAGTGTCTGGCGTCACTGTAATGTGTTGGCCAATCACAGCTTCTCTTAGAGTGAGGGGGGAAAAAAGGTGGACATCAGTGTGGTAGCTGACGGCAAAGTAATCACATGTGAGATGGATCACAGTCTCGAGATAGATTACAATAATAACCATTAAGTTGAAACCTGTGCAAAATTGTATGTCTTAGAAACCACGTCCTCACGCTTTAAATTTTTCCATTTATGTACCTCATCATATTAAACATCATTGCACCTGCTGTTTTTCTTATCGGGAACGTTTCTCCTTTTTGATACGCGTCAGTTAAAGGTCCATATGGGCTGAATGGTGGGACATGATCCGTCTGTACCTGTGAGCTCGGCTGTCGCAGTTCATCCGCCCGGCTTGGAGACTCACTCTTTGCTCTCTGACGCTCTGTGAGGACCACCACACTGCCAGTGGGACTGAACCTGAAGCACAGAAACAAATCATGTCCACACGCCTGTTCATGCACCGCAAATCTCGCATATAACTGTATTTCTAAATACTGTTGTAATTCTGATTCATTGGTTAAAACACAACTGTATGACTGGAGAAAACCAAGTCACACTAAAACACTTATTTTAACGGCTTACTTCTTATAACATTGTTACGGATGTGTCCTTGCACTTGTTACGTGTGTTACATCAAAAATTGTTGCAGAGCTGCTGTGTGTGTGTGTGTGTGTGTGTGTGTGTGTGTGTGTGTGTGTGTGTGTGTGTGTGTGTGTGTGTGTGTGTGTGTGTGTGTGTGTGTGTGTGTGTGTGTGTGTGTGTGTGTGTGTGTGGAAATGGAATAGAATAGATGTTAATAGTCCACTGGGCTGTAAATATGTCTTTGGCTCACCACTGTGAGTCTTTCAGCAAAACCCTTAACCCCCATCAGCTCCCCGGCGGATCGTACTGTAGCTGCCCACCACAGTAATAGGGTGAATGTGTAAAAAGGGAATATCTGCCGATACCAATACTATTCCGATACCATAGATCTGTTTGCTTTAATATTATTATTATCATTATTGCTGATTTTATATGAGGCTGTAATAAACTCCTCTCTACAGGCAAGTATGAAATGTAGGAATGTATGCATGTATTCTCTCAAAAGGCAACTTGAGGTCAGTATAAGGTCAGAAAAGGAAAGAGTACAACCTATTTTTGTCCGGTTTGGACAATGTGGGGGTGTGCGTGACGTCATCATCTCATAATAAACTCGTTCGATCTCTCAAACCTCAGAATCACTTTATTAATCCCTGGGGAAATTCTTTAGCAAAGCAGCACAGACTGTAATTCTTCCAGCTCTCACGCAACACGAATGATTGGGACTATTTTCAGAGAGTTTAGCGTGGAGTAGGACGCAGCTTCACAGAGGTGTGAATCGCCTGCTACAGCGGACGAGCGAGCTGTTCACTGTTTTGATGCCGCGGTCATCGCCGTTCTCCTCGGCGAGCTGGAGTTGTAAAATGGTGACGTCTGGCTGCGGAGCGCTGCGGAGCGCTGCGGAGCGCTGCGGAGCGCTGCCTCGCTGTACAACGGCTTTTCAAACATCCACATTGCTGCGTTGCTTTGCTATTTTAAGAAGGTGTTAAGAATTTCGGCGTTCCCTGCAATCGAACCGAGTCCCCGGACTACCCTGATGAGGAAGCGCACTACGTTTCAGTCGAAACATGAGTTTTTAAAAATTGCTGATTAACCTAACGCCAGTGCCCAGGTAGATGGGTAAAAAAATGCTGAACTTAGTCCTTCAGTCCAAAACATGACAGATGTCCCACTGTAAATAACATTCTCTCAACTCTTCAAGAAGTGCCAAAATTCAAATTATAGAATATTTTTCACCCACTAACTGATGTAACAGTGTCACAGTAACACTATAATAATACAACTATGTGCAATGTAAGGACACGATCAAAAAAAGTCAGTAGTTACTTTTCATTTGAAGTAACTAGTCAAGTAACTTCTGTACTTTTTAATGAAATAGCTAAGAACTGATCAATTGGAACATTTCAGCGATTACTACAATGACAGGCCAAAATAAGATTAATAAAAGATGATCAAGTTTTCACTAAACTCCTTATAGGAGACAATGAATAATTCTTTTTCCTTAACAGAAATTAACCATTTAAAATGAAGTTTATAAGAATAACGCTTGTCTGATAAAGCAACATACAAAGTTGTGTTTTGAATCAAAATCCAGAATATAAATTGATCTGAATGTACTTTAGTTAAAACTGAGCTGGATGACAGCAAGTTTGTCTCGCTGTTGTCCTGATGTTGACTCACCGATCCGTCTCGCTGAAGCTGGAGGAAGGTTGCACGCTGCAGGCCCCCAGCGCTCCCACCGGCCCCGTCACCACCGTGCTGCGCCCCGACGTGTCAATTATCACGGTGGCCCCCTCCTCCATCGGCCCACCTTCTTCCTGCTGCTCCCCGGCCCCGATCCACTCCTCCATCCTCTCCGTCTTGATCCGAACTCCATCTACAACGCCTCCCTCTTCGGCGCTGCCGGTTCGCTCGGGCTCACTGCTCGTCTCCACGTACCACTGACCAGCCCGATTGATGCGGAGGATCGGCTCCTTCCCCCCCCTGCTGCTGGTGGCCCCCGAGCCCTCCAGCCCACTGTGCTCCACTGTCGGTGGTGGGCTGAGGGGCTCCTCGGCGGGGCTGACCGGCTCGGACACCTCGGCCCCTCCCCGTGGGCCGAGTAGCCGCAAGCTGCCGTGATGACCCCCGCCTCGGACCACCGCCTCCAGTGTCCGACTGCCCCTAGGGCCCCGTGCCACCACATCCTCCTCCCGGGACTCCTCATCCAGGTCAGCCAAGTTGATCTTCAGGTGGATGCCTTCCAGAATCTGCGTGCAGCGGTCGATGATGTGCTGCATCTGCAAGAAGCTGGCAGCCGTCAAGTAGCTTATGATGTCGGCCAGCTGCAGGCAGAGGCGGCCGGTGTAGCAGAAGGACAGCAGCTGCTCGAACACCGACGGGTTGCGGATCACAGTCAGCGACACGGTGCTCATCTGGCTCAGAGACATGTGGTCCCGGAAATATGGCGAGCTAGCGGCAAGGACCACCTTGTGCGCACGGAAGCTCTGACCCTGAACATTGACCACAATGTCACAGAGACGACCCTGCACCCGAAGCTGGTTCAGGTGAGACAGAACGGAGTTACTGAAGTCCGGGATGTCCAGCTGGACGCTGCCGGAGCGCTCCATGCTGCAGCCTGCTGGGACGCTGCAACGAAAGCAGAAAAGGATGAGACCAAAGTCAGGACCTGGACTGAGACCAAAATGAACCCAGCACCAGACTTGAAGCACGTTCAGAAAGAGTACTAGACATACTGGAGCAAGGCCATTATCTGATCCAGGCTGTGAACTGGGATAACTCCTGGAGCAAGGCCATAAGTATTACCATGACACAATGATGAGGTACCAGAGGCCAGTAACCAATCAAGTATCTCGTACTAGTATCTGGACCAGGTACAGCACAGGAACGTAAGTACTACTTATATCAGGCCCAGTCCTGTAGTAGGTGTGGGTATGGTTTGGGTCACGGACCAGAGTGAAGGCAGATGATTAACTGGTATGGAATGAGGACTTGGACAAAGTCTGAACTTAAGCGGGAACATGTACATTGACGACAACCACACAGCAAGCTGAGTGACGTAGAGATTGTCGAAGTGGTGCTGCAGGTACCAGAGCTGGACAGCCAGCAAAGACAGAGGTGAGAACCAAGAGCAGAGATGACCAAACTGACAGAGACAGGCAGACAGCAGCAGCAGACCACCAGCAGTGTTCTGCAGGTCATTGAAGACTCGGACATTAATCTCGACGACCGTATAAAGATCATGGATTTCATATCAAAAGAAGGGGTATAGATAAGGTACCAAGATCCAACCAGGCAGAGATGGGACCAGATCAGTACGATTACCAGGTAAGAGTATTTCTTTGGCCCAATTCTAGTTTACCAGCTGGTCAAGGCCTGGTTCAACAGTAATACCAAAAACTGATAAAGAACCAGAACAACACTTATAATGCATGGTTTTTTTTATATAGTGCTCAAAGCACTTTACATTGCATTATTCATCCACTCCAGACTCTATGGTGTTAAGCTATGTGTGTAGCCACAGCTGCCCTGGGGCAGACTGACGGAAGCGAGATTGCCAATCTGCACCATCGGCCCCTCCGACCATTCACTCTCACACTGCATTCACCCAGGCAGTTTGGGGTTCAGTGTCTTGCCCAAGGACACTTCCGACATGTAGACAGGCAGAGATGGGAATTGAACCTGCAACCTTTCGATTGGGAGATGACTGCTCTACCAACCGAGCCATGCCGCCCCAGAACAACACTTGAACCAGGTGCAATGACAAGACCAGTACAAGGTCACACAAACTGACCAGGTGGAGGACACAGTCCCGATCCATTGAGTTTTCTTGTATTGCGTCTCTTTTAGGTCATTTGTGCATATTTTCTGAGTTTTAGCAATCATTTGGTGTGGTAGTTTTGCATCATCATTCTTCATTTTTATAGCTGCTGCATTTCTTTTTGTTTCTGTTCTCCAACATTTAATTTTTACTTTTTTACTGGTGATTTTGTGTCTTGGTGCCACAATGAATTTCCCCAAGGGCTTAATAAACTATGATTCTGGTCATTATTGCATCTTCTTTCTTTTTGTCATTTTATGACTCTGGTTCTTTTGTATTTCTTTGCCACAACTGTGTGTCAGCTGCAGCAGGAGAGTATTGCTGTGTCATTAACTGTGCACGAACAGCCACTTTCATTTTAAACTCCGCTCCAGGAGCTCCTGGGAGCCTCAGACACCCGGCCAGGTGTTCGGCGGAACTCTCACCTGAGGGAGGAGGGGGGGCAGGGCAGGGGGAGGCGGGCGCTGGTTTCAGGATGCGGCGCGGACTACAGGCTTCAGTGTCGCGGCGTGCCGAGCATCGTTGTCCGGACGGGAGACGTCGACTCGGCTCGCCTGGGTCCGGTCCCGCAGGCTGCAGCAGCTCCACCCGCCGCTCCTCCAAAGCTCCGAAGACCCGCGGCGGCTCCAGCGGCTGTCGCGTCGCGCTCAAGCCCGGGGAGGGGCAGCAAAGTTCGTACTCCGGTCCGTCAGCAGCCGGTGTGCCGCCATAGCACAGGGGGTGAGACTTGATTCAGGTTCGGCTCGGGGACGGCGAGTCGCCGCTTCTCATCTTCCTTTTTCACGAAGGGCCGAGGCTGCAGGAAGGAAGGGGTGGAGGGAGAAAACGCGCTGAGCATCATGGGTAATGTAGTCCAATTAATACTGTGCACCAGCGTACTGCAATGTTCGAAAACTACATCTACCAGCCGGCCGTCAGGACAAGAGGAGGGGCACCTGGAGTTTGGCAAAGTGAAGTACTTCAGTTGGGCTGAAGTATTAATACTTCGTTACTCTGGGATAAAAGTATTTTACTTTAAGATAAAAGTATCTAAAATAGCAACAATAAGGATAAGAAAAATAAGAATGAGTGTTAAGAATAAAAAAATGTTTGTTGGAGCACACCATTCATTAAAGTGTTTGACATCACACAAGATTTTCTTGCACTTAGTACAACAATTTTTTTTTTAATAAAATAAAAGAGCCCCTAAGAACAAATTGAAAAAATATAAAACATTGAAAAATATCTATAAAAGCAGATGAAATGTACATCAATATTAGAGGACTAATAAAGATAAATAAAGGGTTAATAAATGTCTGGGCTTTTCGATATGAGTATTTTGATTCGGTGATTCACAGTGGAGCTGATTTAAGTAATATAATTGCTCATATTAATTAAAAATCTGAAATTTTGCTCCTGAATCTTAACTTTTCACTGAGGGTATTTGGGGCCTGTAGGTGTGCAAGCCACAAGAAGGAACCCCCACTCATAAGTGTCATTAAAGTTACAGTTTTCAAAGTATGTCTCTTCTAAAGGCATGTGCTCAAAACAAAAGATCGTCGAAATCGGCTTTTTAAATGAAAAATTTGTTAAAAAACGTAAAACTAAACTTATGTTTGCAAAATATATTTTAACTTGTTCAGTTCCATCTCAAGCAGCAAGAAGACATGTGATTTTAATGTGATTGGAGTAAAGAAGATGTGAATCTGTTGGTGAATCAGAATAGTCCCGCCTATCTCCTTCCCTATGTATTTTTCCTTAACAAGCATGTTCTCTTGTGGATTCCTTTGGTTTTCTGATTTCTGATTTTTTCTTGTGAATTGTTGTACTCTTGTTTCGCGGACAGATTCTGTGCATGACCCCTGGTTCATCAAGTCAATTACAACATTTTGGAGATGGCCTAAAACTGCATAAACTGCCTAATCTCTTCAAGCCAGTCTCCGATCCTGCTTATGGCCTTGACACACTCAGCAAAATCACAACGCCTCAAGGCTGCTCTTTTGGCCCATAGCCAGCACCTCCTTCAGTGTGACCAGCAGTTGACCTCTCTTATACTGCGATGCAATGTCTGCAGACAGAACAGGAGGTTTCATCCCTCCCTGGAGAGGATGATGAACTCAGTCAGGTTCAATAGATGAGAGGGTTGTGTTCTGCTTCCTGCTCCTGCTTTAGCCCCTGCACGACCAGTGAATGTACAACCAGAGCCTCGCCATCTTGTCTGTGTTACCACAAGGAATTCAGATTGAGAGGGGACTCGGCAATTTGCCGGTGAACTGTTCTTTGCTATTCAAACTCCAACATGTAACCTATGCCAGTGAAAACACCAATGTGGCTGCTTCCATCACTCTTCTGAAAGGGTGAGCCAGAGAATGGGCCACAGCTGAGTGGCAGACCCTGGTGGGAACAACAGTGTCCTTGTTTTTGCATTCCAAGGGGGGGCTCACAGAGGAGATAATGAACCTCATGGCTCCCCTTGACCTTCCTGGTGACACTGGACTCCCTCATCTTTCAGCCCATCAAACTGGACAAAACACTCATGGCTTGCAGGAGGCAGACGATTGGGTAAAACGCGTGTTTGGCGAAGACCGAGCTATTTCTTATTAAGTATGCAACACTGATAAACGGTCTTATTAAGGCCCGCTTGGACGTCTCCACAGTCCGCAACACGGAGGAGGAACCTATGCAGTTAGGACACAGCTGACTTTCTGTTGAGGAGCATCAGTGACTGATGACGGAGGAGTGATGCAGCTACTGTGGACGACATGGCTACTTTCTACTCTTTGGCTCATCGTCCAGTCAAACATCAGGCTGGTCAGCGATACAGTTATGGAGAAGGAGGCTGTGCTCATCACACCTGCACAGACTCTTGCACTCTGTGTGGAAAGATTCTTTTGCTGACCAATTTCATGGACAAGGGCCTGACGATTCACCTCCAGTTGCCACTGCACTCGATGGTCATTTGCTCTGGTGACTCAGTACACCAGCCGTGTTACTCTTCAACTGTCAGCCTCACAGAGCAACTCGTTTATCATGATATTGACGTTCTTAAGTTAATCATAGTCAATGGATAATCCTGATTAAAGAGACTCAACCCACAGATTGATTGGTCTACAGGGAAGATAACCTTAGAATGATTCTTGCATAGTTGAATGTTTGACCTTTGCTTCGCTTTATGCATCTCCTGCCGAACAGCTTTGTGTGTTTCCAGATCTTTCTCGTACCTGGATTTTAAGGAGGTGTTCAGCAAGTTATGGACCATCTCCTTTCCACCACATTGGGCCGATGACTGCTCTATTGATCTCCAACCTGGGGAGGGATCAACCCTCCCCAGGGGACAACTGTACTCCCTGTTGTCAACCAACAGGGAGGCTAGGGAACAAAGATATCCAGTAATCTTTGGGAAGTGGTCTCTTACACTCACCGTCATCACCAAGGTTTAGGGTTATATTTCTTCTTTGTGGAAAAGAAGGACAAATGCCTTAGGTCATGAATCGAGGGGGATGAGTGGCAGACTACTGTTGATACACCTAGTGGCCACCATGAGTATCTCATCATGGTGGCTCATCTCACCAATGCACCTGCTGTGTTTCAGGTCCTCAAGAACGATCTGCTCAGAAACATGTTGAACCAGTTTGTGTTTTTCTATCTTCATGACATTTACATTTTCTCCATGTCAGATCATGAGCATGTTCATATAAGCCCCCAGGTCCTTCAGAGTCTCCTATAGAACAAGCTGTCCATGTTTACCCTCTGCCTAAACTTCCCTTGGCTACGAAGACAGCAGAGGTGTTCTTGGTTCATTTCTTTCCCCTATCTGGTCTCTCTTAGGGTGTTGTTTCTGATCGGGGTCTTCAGTTCATGTCATTCTCCTGAAATTAGTTTTGTTCCCTTCTTGGGACTTCTGCGGGCCTTTCTTCTCAGTACAACCCCAAAACTAATGGACAGATACTGTATAACCAGGAGATGCAGGCAGGTCTATTCTGCATGGCATCCCAGCACCCACCTTCCTGGAGTAAGCACTTATTCTGGATCACATATGCACATAACCTATTGCCTGTCTCTGCCACAAGGTCGTCCCCCTTCCAGTGTGTTCTTGGCTACCAGCCTCTACTGTTCCCTGATCTGGAGTAGGAGTTCTTGGTTCCGTTAGCATCTGCCCTTGCCAGATGATGCCATCTGACCTGGAATAAACGTAGATCGGTCTTGCTTCATACTTCGAGAAGATGTGCACAAGTTGTCGCCAAGAATCACTGGCCCCTTGATCAAGGTGGTAATCATAGTCACTTCCCATGGACTATGAGGATCTACCCTTCATTTTCTGTCTCTTGTGTTAAGCCCTTTAAGACCAATGTTTTAAAGTCCCCATCCAGCCCATTCCCTAACTGGAACTGTTACCCAATGAGAATTATTATTGTTATGATTATGATTATTATTGGTTTAAAATGTCCACTCCCGTGAAAAATACCATGAATTATTTTCTTCATGTAAATGCTGTATATTTGCTGTATATTTTGGTTGCTTCCAACTGGTGCCAATACATCCATTTATGAGTGGAGGTTCTAAGGCAGATACTTGAAAAACAGTGGAAATGTGACTTGTTACTTTGAAATTATTATTTCAAACCACATTAAATGAGATGATTACGAAACATGCAGAAGCCATGACAAACAAAATAGTTCAACTAAATAGAGACCACAGTTAACGCAACAGCTTTTATTTACTCATCACATATGCTTGATTTGTAACTTTTATTGTAGCAGCTTGGCTTTAGGTTTGTTGTTAGTTCTGATCAGCCCACAGACACTGAGCAGTAGAGCTCAACTGGAAGATTTTTGACCCACTGACTGTCGCAGTGGAGGGATGTCAGTCCTCAATAGCAGAAAAATTAGTATTGGGGAAAATCCATATAATGTTGCAGATATTGTGTAAATTTGTCTCCCAGTAGACACAGTGATTTTTTATTAAACTCAACAAACTATATTTTTAAAGATGTTACAACAGCCGCCACATAGAAAAGTAGAAATCGGAATTAAGACTGTTCAGCCTAAACAAGGATTAAAGACGTTTGTTGGTACTGGGTCAGGTTCTCCTAATATCACTTGTCTCCACTGCTTGTACACATGGTCAATCACAAAGTACTGCACCAACAATGAGGAGAGGTGGGCTCAATAAACACATTTTAATGAGACTATATGAACTGTCCTTCCGCTCTAGATGCGTTGTGCCCTGTGTCGCTAGATTGTTGCCAACATAATTACTACAACCACTAGAGGGCAAAATAGCAAAGGTCTGTTGGCTCAAATAGGTGCAGTTTTCCACAACTACTCCATATCTATGGAACAGATAAAATCCCTCAACACGTTCAAGCTATTTTTTAATTATAATTAAAATTCAGGTTTGTTTGTTTTTTTTGACGAGAGTTTTAGTTCCTGTGTTCACACACGTCAGTTCTGACGCTCTACATAGCTGCATGTCTCATTGAGCGCCAGAGTGCTGTTAGTCACGGTGATGGTGGCGCTGTTCCCATTCTCGCCAACACTCGTCCAGTTTGTATCTTTGAACGCCTCCAGCTGGTCTTTGCGCACCGAGACTTTACAGTCTACTGATGAGGAGACTCTCTGCACATCTGAAATCATCAAAACACACCACCAGGGGGCAGCATTTAGTGGGGGAGGTCGCTAAATTTGAGTGAAGTGATCACTGCAGAGGCAGGCTGCTAATGCTAACGGCACTCCCTCCATACATTTGCAGGAAACAAAAATATAGAAGAAACTTTAAAACAGCAAAACAATACTGTAAAATGGTTGCTGTAGTGTCGTCAGCCCTGTTATCACTGCTGGACCTTACCTACTACAAATACCATGTGTCGGTTGCTGGATTTCGAGGTGATGTAGAGGTCATGTCTGGGTGAGTAGGTGCAGCCCAGGTCGATGGGGAGCAGCAGGGCTGGTTTCTCCCAGAGGCCGAGCTGCCGACCGGTTAGGTTCATGTTGCATGAGCCCTCTTTGATGTAAAACTGGCCCCTGAGGAAGCTGCACTTGTAAGCGTGCTGATCCATCGGTGGTGTACAGGTGACTTCCACGCTGTCATCTGGTGAGACGAAACGGTGGCTGACAGACAGCGCGGGACTGGGTCTGCTGCCTGTAGGGGGGCACAACAACACACTGGGTGGCTAAATCAGAAAGAATCATTTATACATTTTCATAAAATCGAATATCGTGGTTCAATAGTTTTTTCATTGTCCACTGGTGACCAGAATAAATATACATGCATCTTGAAATCATAAACTACTTTGTATGGATTTGTTCACTTTCAACTATTTTGAAGGGAAAGTCGAATGAAAGGTGACCAATTGTGGTCAGTGGGATTAGTAAAAGTCCTGCTTTAGTCACACACACCCCCCCCCTCCCATTACTGACTTTGTTCTTATTTAAAATTCATCCCGTTTCCCCCACATTGCTGCTGTCATAACCACTTTGACCAGGAGAGGTCCCCATCAGTCTGACCTTCTGACTCCTGTAGTTTTAGTTCACCTCTACTGCCCATAAGACAAAGAAAAGCACACGACATCAGAGATTGTCGTGCAATCTACATTTACATTTCTTTGAGATGACACTTGGGTTTCTTGGGTGAAAGTATTGCACTTTGTCGGTTTCCTCACTCTGACCAAGACTTCATTTGTCTCCTCTCTTTTACATTGCTAATGTGAATACAACAATGACCACAAAGAAGCAAAAATAAATCTGACTCTCAAGTCCCAGTAGGTCAAAACGCGTAACACAAACCATTAATAAAGGGACTAGTACAAATATGTACTACATTATTGAGGAAAAAACTACAGTGCCTTTATATTGTTTCAATCATCACGAAGGTCCACCATGTCTGCAGTATTCAGTTGTGATATATAAATTGCTGACAACCTACTCAGCCGAGAAGTAGATGAAGTATGGACTTACTAACGTGATAACAGCCTATTCAGCTAACAAGTAGGAGGGATCGATGAACCGAAATTGATTATTTTATACTTCCTATCACCACCAGATGGCGGTATAAATGTGATCTTCTGATTTCAGTAGGTGATACTGGTTTTAAATGACAATCTGATTACAGTTTGATTTGTGGCTACACGCATAAAGTTGGTAGACTGGAGAGCACTTTTATTTTTTTCATTTTGAACATGACTCTTGGTGTTCGGGTTTTATCTCAGTCGTAGCGTGGATCTGCTCACCCCAGACGACAATGACTGAGTGGTCACTTTTGACCGAGGTGTATTCCTGGAGCTTATAGTCACAGCAGAGGCGGACGAGGCTCCCCACCGGCAGGTTTCCCAGCAGCTCCTCGGACGACATGTGGAAGATGCAGATGTAATCTGTTGCTATCATCACTTTGAAGGGGGTTTTGGAGTTTCCTCTGTAGAGGCGACACTGTCCTCCCCTGTAGTCAACGGGAAGTGTGCAGCTGACCTGCACCCTGTCTCCATCATTGATTTCATCTGTTGCAATGACTGATGGTTTGTCTGTAAAAAAAGATAGACTTGTCAGGACAGGCTGAAAGGTAAAGTCTTCATTAGTACTGGAAGGAAGTTTTATTAATTTACATGCAGTTTAACACTTATTCAGATACCATTCTTGTTTTGAAAGTCTTTTAACTTTTACCTGCTGGTACAATGAGATGTCTGTGAAAGACAAAAACTGCTTAAATAATGTCATCACACTGTGCTCCAAAGTTATTGGAACTCTACATTGAGACTTGGGCACAATCTGGGAGGAACAAGAAGCTAGAAAAGCAAAAAGAATCACCAGCCAACCAGACCACGTTCTGTCGAATGAATTCTCTTTCTCTCTCTTCTTTTCCTCTGCTACAAAGCTCTTACACACAGATGACACCCTTTTTAAATGACCTCAAATTACTTTATCTTGAAGACATTTATCTTTGTCTCATTTGTTTGTTTTTTATTACTGTTCTAATCATTTTACTGTCTTGCTTTGTTTTTATCTCATCTGGTTTTATTGATTTCTCCTATTCTGACATTTCTCTATGTCACATGCTAATTCCTGATAGATGGATGACTGACTGATGACCGAATGCATGCATGTATATAAACGTACACACGGGGAAACTGCAAATGAATTGCCCCTTGCGGGATAAATGAAATTGTCTGAATCTGAATCTGGTTGCGTTTCTCTTTCTAAGCGCTGTATACTGCTGTATCCTTGTCGGTGGTTTATCTCAGGTGTTTGGTCGCTGCTTTGTCTTGTTGTCGTTACCCCATACTTCCATCTTTTTCATGAAGCACAAACTTACCATGTTTTCCAGACTATAAGTGACACTTATTTTACACATACCTGCAGACTAAGGACATAGATTAATGGAACCATGTCCTGTGGTCTGTTGAGACCAAGTTAAACTTATTTGGTTCAGAGGGTGGGGAGCGTGAGGAGGACAAAGACAGTGTGTCTTGCCTACAGTCAAGCATGGTGGCGGGAGTGTCATGGTCTGGGGCTGCATTAGCGCCGTTGGCACTGGGGAGCTTCAGTTCATTGAGGGAACCTTGAATGTTAACATTTACTGTGACATGTTGAAGCAGGAGCAGGGCTGCGGAGAAAATACATTTTGGCCGCTTGTATCCGCAATCTCATTCATTCGGTCATGACCCAAAGTTCATGACCGTAGGTAAGGGTGGGGAAGTAGATCGACTGGTGAACATAGAACTTTGCTTTGTAGCGCAGCTCCCTCTTCCCCACAACGACCCGGTACAGTGACTGCGTTACTGCAGCCGAATGTCAGAATCTGTGAACGATCTCCCGATCCCTCCTGCCATCACTCGTGAATAAGTAATAAAAAACACAAAGCCCATTAGTGGAAAATGACACAATAGTCAAAATTGTAAGTTCAAGGTTACTTTATTGGAACCCGTAGGAAGACTTGTTTTACAGGTTTTGTGATCACTTGGCACATCATAACAAATCAAGACACACAATGAACCATAATAAGCAGATAATAATTGGACAAGACAAGAGCTCAATGTTCCGATAAATAACTAAGATAAGATCAAAAGCGGATGAAGAGAAACCACAATAAACACACAGGATTCATTTAGTATTTGTGACTGTACTAATATAAATCTTATGTACGCAGCTAAACAAATCCACATGGCACAGGAACCAGGCTCTTCTACCCTACGCTTTCTGCTCTAGTTATCTGTGGAACAGATGTGAACATTGAAATCTCTGAGTTTGTTGCCGTCTGTCTGAAAATCACAGCTTAAGCAGGTCGGTGGCCTATTTTCTCCTCTATTAACATGGATTTAAAGTAACAAATAAAACTGTTTGGAAAGAACTCACCACTCCAGTAGGATCTGGCCGCCGTCATCCTGCCTGTCGATCGATCAGAGACAAACAGGAGGTCAGGTAAGGACAACAGAATCTGAAGACACTGAAACGTTTTTCATGTGACCAATTTCTCATGTATTATTATTATTATTTTTATTATCTATATATCCATGTATCAATGTGCTATACTGCTTTATTGGAAGTGGCTGTTGCGGGATGCTGGAGCCAATCCTGTCTAAACCAGGGTGAAGACAGGATACAGGGAGACGGGCACTTTAATTCACACCTATCGGCAATTTAGGATCAGCGGTTAGTCTCACGTGCATATTTTTTTTATTTTGAGTTTTTGGTTGAAGTGAATGAAAATACTTGGAGGGATTTGGCGTATACACAGGAAAAACATGCAGAAACATGCAAATTCAAACCTATGACTGTTTCACAATGGGGCAAGAGTTTTTTTTTTTATTTAATTCTTGCTTTTGTTATTATTGTCATCAAATAGGACACACAGTAGTGTAGTAGTTTCCGCCAACCCCTAGGTGTGAATGTGGCAGTGTTACGTGGTCTGTCCAAGGTGAACCCTGCCTTCAACCCTTAGTTTACTGGGATCGACTCCAGCACTCTGCTGGGAGAAATTTAATAGAAGATGGATGGATAACAACAACAACAACAACAAAAAACGACCAGTAGGAGCAACTATAAAAATGCTTAAGACAAGATAGTTTAATATTGTTATTGTAAACAATCATAAAACGTAAATGCAGTGTGTGGTAAGAGAACAAACAAACGAACACGCACACATACAACACCAAAAAGAAGAACAAGCACCATAAAAAGCACATCTCCAACAATATCACCAATAAGAACAGGGACAGCATGAACAACAAAATTATCAATGACAGATACGAAAACAATCCTGTTGTGTGCCAGGAGTATTTGGGACTCACAGCATAGAACCAGGGCGAAGAGCAGAATCAGGTTCATCTTGTAACACTCAGCTGGTTTCGATCTCCTCGGCTCTGTTTACTCTCAATCTGCTTCGACTCCCAGAGCTTCGATCCACTGAATGTTTCTCTCTGGTTCCTGCAGCAGCCACAGACCTCCGTTGTTTAATTTTCCTGCTGCTGTCAGCTGATCGGAGAGTTTGTATCAGAAAACTTAGTTCAGAGTTCAGAGACACTGAAGTCAGTCGACCAATCAGCACCGAGAGATTGTTTACTCAGTGCTGAGTCAGTGAACTAATGCCGATCAAAGCATGAAAACACCAGAAATGTGCTGGAACTGTCAAAAGCAATGTTTGTCTCCCTCTAGAGGTCATAGTTAATATGACAGTGGCAATGTACTGAGGCAAGCGAGACAATGCTCAGGAATATATCAGTATTTTTTGTTTCTGGTCTCATGGATGTGGGTTTATCTGGCTCATTTCCCATTGATGGGATGTGAATATGAGTTGTACACTATACTGTCAAAAGTATTTGCTCACCTGCCTTCACAGGCATATAAACTTGATTGACATCCAATTTTAAACTGGACCCACTAACAGTGAGAAGTGGTCCGGGCAACATTTCTTTGGCAACAATTGTCAAGTTGACCTTTTTGTTTAATTGTTTGAAATGTTGGCACAAAAACAAATGACAAACTGTTGACTTTAATCACCAAAGACAACAACCTAATTTAGGATTTAAATTCATATAAGTTAGTTTTATACAAACTTTGATTTGTATCATCAGCTGGGTTATCATTTAGTTGAAATGTGTAAATATTTAAACATGTTTTTATTTGGGTTTTGTGTGTGTGTGTGTGTGTGTGTGTGTGTGTGTGTGTGTGTGTGTGTGTGTGTGTGTGTGTGTGTGTGTGTGCGTGTGCGTGTGCGTGTGTGTTTAAAACGCAGGAGGAATGTAATGATGTGCAGATTTCTAATTAGGCTGCGTTGACCCAGGGTGGCCACAGGGGGCAGCACCCTAACTGGAAGGCCGCTTTAATGGGCTCCTGCTGTTTGGGTTCAAACTCATGAATATGACAAGATGAAGATCAGAGGTCACAGGTCAGAAGCCGACCTTCAACTCGACCTCAAATCAAGAGACGACTTATGATTTATGTTCTCGCCTCTTAGATGGATAAGCCCCGCCCCCTCTGAGGGCAGAGGTCAGAGGTCAGCAGCTGGCTGATCACACAATCTGATTAACTCTGACATTCAGAGGAGAAACACAAGCTGGGACCCAGAAAGCCACTACTTTCTTTTACCCTAGGGGGTGATTTGGCCTCATCCTTTGGGGCAATGAGGAAAAATCTAAAAGGAATCCAACCAACACTGTCAAATACCAACAAAACAAAACAAAGAATAAATACCAAAACACAGCACCTTAAAAAATATAAAATCTTCAGCAGCTTTTGAAATGCGACTTGTTCAAACACAGGTGTGTGTTTCTATGTCTTTATTAAGTGCTACAAACAAACAAACAAACAAATAAACAACATACAAACAACTGGACGTTCAGGAATTAAACGTGCAGACGGAAGTTAAATGATTTTTGGATCAGAGACCAATCGCCATGGTAACAACATCGTGACAAACATCATGACGATGAAAAGTAAAACTTAAACATTTCAGCTTCAAGTCAACAGTCAACAGTCAACAGTTTTTTTTATGAAGATTCATTTAGCAAATGGCAAGGTGGAAGTAACTAATTATTGTCTATAAGTTCCTTCTTGTACTTTTTTCAAGTATGCAGTTACCTTTGAGCTCTAATGCAGGTGAGCAACGAATAACAAACCTTCACATTGCTGTGATTAAGTTGCAGTTTTGGGTAGTTGCACTTTTGTGGGTTTCGCACATGTAATCTTCTTCATCAAGTTTTAAAATCACACAGGATGGAAGTACCGGGTTACAAAATACTTTCTCATGCCAGTAATTATGAGCATTTGCGAGCATTTTTACTCAAGTGTGAACATATTTGATCTGCTTTTAACTTCTTATCTATGTAAGACTGAAGTACAGTTAATCCATACAATATACTTCAATACTTTTTTACACCATTAAAGTGACAACATTTATGTGTATTTTCTTTAAAGCATATTTCAGTATACTCCAGACCATGTACTGTAATCTCATACTGGGTGGAAGTAACAAACTGCTTACGCTCGCATGCTTGTAACTTAGTACTTTTGTATCCTTTCCCTGCTTTTCACTTTGTACTTACACTTTGAGTATTTTTTTTTCTTTTTGCAAGCTGTAACTGTACTTATGATCAGGTATACGTTGTATTTCACTTGAGTATTTGTACGGCAGTTATTTCATTAGTGACTGAGTACGACTGAAGTGAAGTTTAATAGTAACATAGTAGTTTTTCTAAACTCCTTCCGCTCCTGACAAGAGTCCTTACAGTCGTCCAATGCAGGATTTTTATAGGTTAAAAATTACATTCCACCTTTTGAAATTGTACTTTTCTTTACATTTGTAAAGTATCGAAAGCAGATTTGAGATTTTCCTTTTTATATTTGAGTGCTGAAGATGATGAGACTGAATCAGCAGTTTGAGGAGACCTTGAGGTTAGACTGATTAGGTTTTTTTTTTTTTTTACTTAGAAAAAAGTGTGTGTTCATATATTGGACTTTCATGTGTTTGTGTATTTCTGGCATCCATAGTAACACCGCGCGGAACTTCTTGCACCAAAATGAAATTTCTTAAAAAAAAACAAAAACGACACATACGAAAAACAGAAGTGATTTTTCTGCCTTTCCTGTTTTCAAACATAAATTAATTTAATCTACAAGAACGTTTCTATGACGACAGCAGCGACACAAACGAGAAGTTGAAAATACATTCTTACCAACACTCTTCTAACACAGTTAACTTTTTACAAGAAAAAACCGTCACTGGACGAGCAGGAAGTCGAGCTCAGGCACTTCTCACACACAACAAACTGCACTTCAAAATCAACCCAAATTATCAGTCAAATGTTTTGATAAACGTCCATTTTACGCCATCATTTTAGGATGAAATTATGCCTCTTTCGTAATAATACATTGTGTGAAATAGTAAAAAAGAATTTGACTGAACTCTTTCATCTTTTTAAAACACTGGGCCATTTAATCACTTTTTTCTAATCTGTAATAACTTGGAAAAATAATCTGATAACTTTAAAATGATGACTAAAAAAAAAATCACCACTAAAACAAGGATTGACTTAAAAGAATGACGTGAAATCAAGAAGAGTCATTAAAACAATATCAATATTTTTTTTAAATGTTAATAAAAAATTTTTTAACTCTCTATTCAGTCTATGTCTCAGTTTGGATTTTTTTTCTTTCTAGCTGCCTTAATTTGTGAAAACTAGAGCAAGATAATATTTACTTTTTATCCCATCATTTAGTGAAGATACTTTACTTAATAGGGTTACTAGTCCTTACTTTTATTTATTTATTCATTTTTAATCTTCAAGGTGTCAGCTTTATTTTTTTATTTTAACTTTTTAACTTTTGACTTATTTTCTCAAATTGGCTTGGAGATACAATAGAAATGATATTGATTCTTAAAATTACATATTTATTGTATTATGTACGTAAATACATCACATATTTAATGTAATGTATTATTATACAATGCACGGAATGTGTAATTTCAGGACTTCTTTTGTGATCAAAAAAAAGGTTGTGTCAAATGTGAAAGTTTTCACAAAATAATAAGTAGTATTATTTTGACTTGCAAATAACTTCTTTTAAACTGACAAAATCAATTTTAAACATTGTAAAAAAGATTATATTGCATCCTATCATTTTCACTAAACTTTAATTAAAGACCCTTTAACTGTTTAACTTTTTAAAAAGCTTAAGTCAATTTTTGCTTGTTGTATCATCATTTTATCAATTATTTAACTTAAGATGAAAAAAATATAACTTTTCTTTAAGTATTTAATGTAGAATCTATGTGTTTTTTTTTTTTTAACAAGATAGATTCTTTTCAACTTCTTAAAAAAATAGAATTTTGTTGGCTTCTTAGAATACATGTTTGCTTAATAACTCGTCTCACTACCAAACAGAACATTTTTATCTCCATGTTTATGAGTGATTCGGAGAACTGTCAGAGAAGCACCTGAGCTCTGAATTCATGTGCAGTTTTACATTATGTGAAAATATATTTAAAGGTGCAGTATGTAAAATTTGAGTAATGCCCCTTTTCGTGGATTAGTTGGCAGTATTGAGCCAATGAATCCCCCAGTTTGCCCTCGCTGGCCGTCAGGTTGTATTTACAAGACCGCTGGTGGCTTCAGTAGACAACACATAGACATCCATGTAATGTTGAGTTTTTTTTCCGTCATGCTTTTAAAGGATTTTAAATGAGAAAATCTTACATACTGTACCTTTAAATAAAATGGGAGGAATAAAGGCATTAATTTAAATATTGGACAGTTTTGTGTATAAGTGCTACCGACTCTACAAGCTCTTAGAGGGTGAGTATAAAGTCTGAATCTTCTACCAGGATCAATAAGACTTTCTATGAAGCTCCGAAGTGTTACTCGGTAATATCAATAATTCAGCGCTACGGCTGTGGTGAACCTTTGACCACGTTTGAACCGTCCACTGCAGCGTTCAGGGAAATGTTGGGTTGTCTCCTCCGGCCAGGCGGTGACCCTGAGCTACACAGGTTGGCTGAACCCCCCGCGGACACATTCGCTCCCCTGCAGGCGGCGTGAGGGTGGCGAGCTAAACGTACGGAGTGATGACGGAGGCCACTGGTCCCAGTTCAGCCAAAGTCTCGACCAGTGCGGCGATCGATCGGCTGGAGCCTTGCGACAACGCCATGCTATTGCTAACGCTAACCCCCAGTCTCTTGCGCGTTTAGGACGACGACGCGGCGTTCCCCGAGGACGCCGCCGTCGTCGTCTCCCTGGGAGAGTACTCGGCGTCCTCCTTGTTGGGGTGGGAGGAGTTATCCGACTTGCTGCGGCTGAACTCCGCCCCCATGACGGGCCCGGTGAACTTGGCGCCGGGCCGGAGGCAGGCGGTGCAGCACAGCAGTGTCTTGAGGAAGGCCCGGCGCATCTCGTTGCTGGTCAGCGTGTAGATGAGCGGGTTCATGGCGGAGTTGAGGACGGCGAGCGCCAGGAACCACTCGGCCTTGTACAGGATGGGGCAGCTGAGCGTCTCGCAGGCGGCGTCCAGCAGCAGGAGGATGAAGAGCGGCGCCCAGCAGGCGATGAAGCAGCTCAGCACGATGATGACGGTCTTGAGCAGCGCCAGGGACTTCTCGGAGCTCTTGCTGTTGGCGCCGGCGCTCCCGCGGCCATTGGTGACCTTACGGAAGACGAGCTTGCGGCTACGCGTGCGCACCAGCGCGTAGATGCGGGCGTAGAGTACCACGATGGCCATGAGGATGATGCTGAAGACGGTGGTGCAGAAGAGGATGTAGGTCTTGTGGTAGAGCGGCAGCACGGTGGAGCACTGCGTCATGCTCTGGATGCAGTTCCAGCCCATGACGGGCAGCCCGCCCAGCACCGCGGCGATCATCCACACCGTGCTGATGAGCAGGAAGACGCGGCACGTGTTGCCGTTGTTGTGCAGCTTCATCTTCAGCATGGTGAGGTGCCGCTCGATGGCGATGGCCAGCAGGCTGAAGACGGACGCCGCCAGCGCCACGAACATGCTGCCCTCCCGGAAGAACCACTGCGTGGGCGTCAGCTTGTAGGTGTTGGCGCCCGACAGCAGGATGTTGGCGGTGTAGACGACCCCGGCCAGCAGGTCGGACAGCGCCAGGTTCCCGATGAAGTAGTACATGGGTTTGTGGAACTTCTTGGTCCTCCAGATGGTGGTGAGCACCAGGATGTTCTCCAGGATGATGAAGCAGCACACGATGATGAAGACCACGGAGTCGGCCTTCAGGCCCGAGTCCTGCTGCGTCTTGCGGAACTTGCCAGTGTAGTTGTAGTGCTTGGCGATCAGGTCGGAGTAACTGGGCTCGGCCATGGCCGACAGCGGGGGGTCCAGCAGGGGGCGCCGCGTCCTCACACTTCAGTCCTTCATGTCAGGTGGCGGCCAAGAGGGAGTCCTGCTGCTGGGCCGGAGGGTCATGGTACTGTAGGGAGACGCACAGAGCGCTTTAATGACACGTCTGAGAGGAGAGGACACCTCTAGTATAAACTGTCACACACTCGGGGGGCTAAAAATACTCTGGAAACACACTCAGGACGGGAAAAAACAACAACCCCAAAACCCAATAAAACAAACTCTAAACCTGCTCTGCAGCTTGAAATGTGAGCCTTCAGTTAATAAAAACGAAGCTTTTTAAATCAGTCAGGGGTTTAATAAAAACTTAATTAGAAATCTGTGTGTATCTAGAGGTCGGATTTAATGACATTTCAGCAGTTTCTGTAAAGTGGTTCAATAAAACTGTGTAGCGGTCAAGAGGTCAGCACTCTGGTCTCACATTGAGAAAATCCCTAGTTTGAGTCCAGACTGGGGTTTGGAAACCCTTCTGGGGAGTTTAGATGTATTGTCTGTGTGTGTGTGTGTGTGTGTGTGTGTGTGTGTGTGTGTGTGTGTGTGTGTGTGTGTGTGTGTGTGTGTGTGTGTGTGTGTGTGTGTGTGTGTGTGTGTGTGTGTGTGTGTGTGTGTGTGTGTGTGTGTGTGTGTGTGTGTGTGTGTTCTCTCATGATCTAGTCTGACTGGTGACTTTAAATCGGTTTGAATGTGTGCCACTGTGTGTGTGTGTGTGTGTGTGTGTGTGTGTGTGTGTGTGTGTGTGTGTGTGTGTGTGTGTGTGTGTGTGTGTGTGTGTGTGTGTGTGTGTGTGTGTGTGTGTGTGTGTGTGTCCCTCTGTGTCCGTCCTGTGATGGACTGGTGACCTGTTCAGACTGGACCCTGCCTTCACCCACGGGCAGCCGGGATCAGCATCACTGCTCCCATGACCCTCCGTCAAATCAAGTGGGATAAGCACACTGTCAATGCACCACAGCCTCAGGGTGTCCTGACCTCAGTTTACAAAATCACTCCAAGGCATTCTCGATAAGGACGTTTTTGAAAACGTCGCACATCATCACACTTCCATTAGGCTGTTATTCGTCGACTTTGATGTCACCGAGCCAACTCTTAGTATTCGCTGAACAAAACTCCTGTTTAGAAGAAAAGGTTCTCAGTACTTGTGAATTAAACCAGTTATCCTGAAAGACGTCACATTGATTAGCGTTACAATCCTTAAACAAAGGTTAGTGATCTGCCGTTCCTCATTTGTAGGACTAACAAAGGTTTATCTAATCTTAAGTTTCCCCTTTCTGCTGCTGTCTGCCTGTCGGTATTTCATCTCAGCTGCTTTGTTGCTGCTGCTTGTTCTTCTTGTCATTAGCTTATTAATGTGTTTCTGTCAAGAAGGACTAACATCCAGCTTGTAGAGCATCTTCCTCCCACTAACTGAGCTGAACCTAAAGAATGAAGCAGCCAGAAGATAGGATGACAGCTAAGATAATCTGATTAACATGATCTGATCGGACTGTGGTGAAGCTTCATGGAAACATTTTGGGTGAACCCCCCCCCCAAAATAAAAAAAATAAAATAAAAATAAAGCTTTAAAACAGATATGTTTAGGATACATTTTTCATTTCAGTTATAACATTAAATGCACAACTTAAGGGAGGCTAATATCAACACGTATCATTGTGTAAAAGTTGTTTTATGTTGTTTTTTTTGTCATTTCTAACAGTCTTAAAAATTTAAAGGACAATATTCATGATTTAAATTTTTTTTTTAAAAAGGTACATTAAATAGTATTTTTAATTTTTTTTTAATGTTCTAACAGTCCTCACTATAACATAAACAAATATTTGTCCATTTTAAGCATTAAAAATATTAATTTATTATGTAAAGATAAAATGAATTTACAACATTGAAAATGACTGAAATGCTGTGTATATTTTTAGTAAATTCATATTTTTGGGATTAAAAGTTTGGAAAATGTGTTGTAAAGGGTCATGGGATCTAATCTGATTGTGTTTATTATTTTAAAACCTGACAGAACTATAGCAGAAAAAAACTTTAAAAAAGAAATTCTAAATAAAAGTAGAGTTTGAGAGGAAAAACACAGACAAAATGCAATATACTTTACCTGGTTTTTGAGTTTCAGTTGACAAACAAGCGTTAAAGCAGCACAAAATCCATACACTGATTCATTAACATATAAAGGATTTGACCTTCACAAACACGTTTTATATGGAAATTCCCAACTTTAACCCTTAAACTTCCACTTTTCACATTTTTACCTCGTCTTATAGTCTGGATTTTTAAAAAAAATCTCAACAAAACTTCATTTTCTCTACATCTTGTCAACTAAATAAGTATTTAAAATTGGTGAAAACAGGTTTTAAAGGTTTGTCCTGCTTCAAGCTGTGCTGTGTTTTAAAGGTTAAAGAGCACAGACCTGAAATCTTCACATTTCTGTACACATGAGGCGTTTTTTTCCCCTGTTTTCCGTTTACTAGAAGGATTTTCTGGATAAAGTCGCTGTTCTGTGTCGTCATTTCTCAGAGTTTCCATGTTAAAAAAAGATTTTTTTTTTTTTTTTTAAATCTCCTGTAAAGTAAAAGACTGACCTGAGATCAGCGGCTCCGCTTTGTTTCTGCTCCTCCGCTGCTCCGCTTCTTTTTACTTCATTTATCTCCCCTGCGGGCGAAACGACTTTATCTCGAGTTTGACGCGAAAAGAGCCACAAAAGTCGCGTTTGAATCTGATGTAAAGTCCGGAAAGTCCGCGGAGCGTCAGGAGAGAGAGAGAGAGAGAGAGAGAGAGATTTCCCTCCAGTCAGAGTCCAGAGGAGGAAAAGAGGCTGAGAGCAGAGAGCAGCCCAGCACGCACACACACACACACACACACACACACACACACACACACACACACACACACACACACACACACACACACACACACACACACACACACACACACACACACACACACACACTCCTCCTCCTTCTCTCCTCATTGTGTTTCCACTGTCGTTATTTTTCAGACCATCAATCAAGCTGATTAATTTGAATTAAAAAAAAAAAAAAAGCCAAGCAGTGAGATGATGAGGAAAAAACAGACTAGCAGCAGGGATGACAATCATTAAAAAACAAAACAAAAAGAAAACTCCCTGAAATCCCTACAGCATCCCATCCAAAATGTTTGTTATAATCTATCTCAACCGGATCCTGTAATATCCTCATAAGACACCTCAAGTGTATTATGCGGATAATTAATAAATTAACTTTCAAAAATGTAATTGAAATCTGCCTTAAAAGTCTCTAAAATCTTTTTAAAAGTCATTCTAAGCTCTTTTGCGCATGTCCCACAAATATACTAACGGGCTACCTTCAGGGCCATAAGCATATTATTAAAAGCTCTTTAAGTTATCTCTTAAAATCTGCTTTAAAGATGTTTAATATCAACTCATCTTCTCATTAAAAGTCAAATTGGATCAATAGATAATGAGGAGCCTCACAGCAGAGACGTTAAGCCTAAAATGTCCCTGTAATCTTATCACAATTGAATTTCTTATCTTAGAATTCATTAACCTCCCCCCCCCCCACGCCCCCCACCCCTTGGAGAAAGTCTGTACTGAATAAACCTATCAGTGGGCAGCCAGCCTGGTGGGGGTCGAGGATCTTGCATGTTTTCTTGCATGTGAGGAAGGTGGAGGAAAACCACACACACGGTAAGAACATGCAAAACGCTGACTACTGTCCCACCGTGAGGCCCACACGACTCCCTTTCAAATTTAATGTCATTTAAACATATTAAAATCCTCAACTAAATCCGGCCACATTGACACGACGACGCTTCGGGTGAAAACGCAATGTTTTGTGTGTTCACGTTTCAGAAAAGTTTTACGCGACAACACTGTGAAAACGGCTGTCTGTTCACACGGAAACGGCAGAAACGCTGAAAATGATGTCGTTAGGATGCCGGGCCGCCAGCTGGTGCTTCTGTGATGAAACCACTAACAAATGCGCGCAGAGAACATGACGCTGCAAACATTAACGATGGGAAAACACGGACATTCGTGTGGACGGATGATGAAGTTGGATTGTTATTATGGCGACTGTCAATGATAAAACTGCCACGTCCCAGGAGAATATGGGCTGGGGGTCAGGACACTCTGCAAACAAACATTGTTGTTGTTGTTGTTGTTGTCCCTCTTCTCACGTACCGTGCACGGAGACGGAGTCAGAGCTTTTTCCAGAGGTTTCCATTGCCCCCCGTTTCCACGGAGACGGAGTCAGAGCGCTTTTGAAAAATTCTCCTTTGTGGGGCATTTTCAAAAAGTTGCATTCTCAGTGACTCCGAAAACCGTTGTGTCGTGAAAACGGACACCCAAAACGAAATAAAAGCTTTTAGTTTTCACTTGAAACGAGGGCTTCAGTCCTCCTCACAGCAACATGATAGATGTTCTACTGTATGTAGCATTAGCATCAGCATTTACCCTCGATGTGGTTCACGGAGAAGTTTAGGTTCTTGTTGACAGATTCTATCAACTGTGTCGGTGCTTTTTTTCTCTCCTTGTCATTACTTCATTAGTCTGTTTATCTAAAACGGGCCAACATGCAGATTGTAGAGTATCTTCCACCTAAATACTGACTTCAGCTGAACCTTGATGAGTGAATTACCCAATCGACCCACAACGTTCTTTTTCTTTGTCACGGCAGAACCGTAGTTATACTATTATATTGATATTATTATGACTGGATTTAGGAGGAATTTGACAACTTGTACTTTTCTTGTACAATATCAAATAAACTAAATTCCTATTGATATAGTATTATCCATCATTATTGTTTTCATTTTTGTTTCACATTACCAGCTATATGTTACATTAAAATGATTCATTTCCTGTTTAGATTTCCTTAAACCTGGAATGTTAAACTTCAATACCCATTTGTGAGTTGACACTTCAGGACAGGAAGTGACATCATGGCGGGGTTCACCATGACGCCATCGTAAATTCCGCAGGTCTCCGAGTCCTGAAGAGGCCTGTTATCTTCGGCGGTGACTCTGTGGGAGCAGCTGCGTGGGATGTCTGCGCTGGGACCTCACTTCCTGTCCCCGCGGCTCCATTGTTTCAGGCCTGGGGGTCAGCTGATCGTTACTGGAACTGTCGAGTAACTGCAGCGCGTTACCACGGCAACGCCCGGGTCGAGGTCACCGCTGAGGTGGACAGAGACTCCAACCATTGTTAAAGACGTCATGGCCAACTGGAAAGATACCAGCTACACACTGAGACCACGCCGGAACATGCAGGCATTGGGAATGGTGGCACACTGGGAGTTTTGTGTGTTTTGTATTATATCAATTCAATATTGGCGTTATTATATTACATACATTAATAATTCCACTGTATCGCCAACGTCTATTGTGGTGAAGCTTTGGTGTCTATACGTTTTACACATTATTTCAGGTCTTTATCAATATTCATAAGTTCCTGAAAAAGAAACAATGGTCCAATAATGCATGGGAAGTGGGATTGTTGGGAAGTTCCCATCACCCCTTTCACAGTGTTCAAAAGATGATAACGCACAAGCAGCAAGGCCGTGTCTCATGGACGTCTGCGAGTACATTTATTGACTTTCACCAAAACAGCTGCCAATAGAGATTCTTAAAACCTCCCATTTTCCTCGTGGGAAGTTCCCAGTCTGATAGCGTTCAGATGTGTTTTTGAGGGGGTGAATGGTCCTGTCTCCCAGGTACAAATATACAGGAATTTGATGTTGGCTTTAATGGCTTACACCTGCAAATAACCACCTCCATGTGGACATAAATATGTAGGTATATAGTCGATATGGATGCATTATTAACTTAAATTTTTCAATTACAGAAAAATCTATTGGATGACAAGATTTTAAAATGTGCAAATACTTTAAGGAAGTATATCTCTAATAGATAGTTAAATGAATAGGGAAAAAAAAACCTGAATATTTAATAGAGCGCAATATTAAAAAAAAAAAAAAGATTAAAATTCCAGATTTATAAATTACAGGTTGCTATTGCACTTAGATTTGTATAGTTATTCCAGTTGATGAATGAATGAATGAATGAATGAATGAATGAACGAATAAATAAATACAATCTATACAAAATTAACTAAGACAGTTTTAAAAACTTTTAGATACATGAGCATTAAAATCTGCCATTATATTTAAAGTGTCCTAATATGGTCTGATATGAACACTTTTTTTTTTTCCCCCCATCACATAGTAAGTTACAACATTTCTTTCTTTAGATTAGATGAAACTTTTTGGCTACTTTTGGACCGATGTCTGTAAGGGAACAAAAACATTCTGCAGCATGACACAAAAGACAGACACTGTGCTCACAACCGTAAAGAACTCAACCAATAAACACACATGCACACACAGCAAAGAAGTAAACAAATGAAATATGAAAGAAAACGACAGAAACAGAAACATCTTACAGCACGCACATAGTCAAGAAGAGAAAAGAGAGAAAATACAGGAATGAACACAGAGCAGAGAAATAGATAAAATTTAAATAAAAGATTAAAGAATGACAGGACAAACACAGCACACACACACACACAGTAAATAATTGGTTGTCATAAGAAACGCTGCATAAGGCCAGACGTCCCAAATTGACCCCGGATCATCGACATATTACCAATTTAATCAGAAATGTTATCAGTGGATTTCCACGAACATTCCTTCCCTACTTTTCCCTGCTCTGATGCCAATAACATACTAAGTTGTGGTACACTGGGACCATACTGGATTCATACTGCGACTGGTCATGTGACCTCTCCACGGCTGGTTTCCAGTTTGCAGAAAATGAAGCTGAGATGAACAGAAAGTGTCGAGAGGGAGAAAAGGAGTTGGGGGGGTGGGGGTGGGGGTGGGGGGGGGGGGGGGGTTGATGGGGGTTGTGGGTAACAAAGGCTTCTTTCCTCTGAGCCGCTGACTGTATTCAGGCTCTGCATAGCTGAGCGTCTCCATGACGACGGCTGGAGGGAAACGAGCGGCTCAACAAGTCCGAAAGTGAAGAAACAGAAAAATCTCCTTGAAACAGCGACAGAGAGGAAACTTTAACTCCCGTTGAACTGTTACTGAGTCCCGTTTCTGAATCCCGTGTTGACACGGCCCCAAGTCTGCCAGCTGTCCAGACCTGGTGCTGGGAGAAAAAACATGAACTTGGTGTCATAACTGTGGACTGAAAGCAAAATCCTGGTTTTTGGGTTTTGATTTCTGACTGGAGTCTCGTTTTATGAAGTCAGAGCGCCACACTGGCCCTGGTTCAGCTCTGGTTTTGGTTTGGGTCGCTGGTTCTGGTGCTGGTGTTTATCCAGGCTTCGGTTCAGACGTGGGCCACACACACACACACACACACACACACACACACACACACACACACACACACACACACACACACACACACACACACACTGATTAATTGAGGGTTTTCTTGTAATTTCTTGTCCCAGTGCCTCACTCTAAACAAACAACCAAAAGTCCTGAGACAGACTTGATTGTACTGGTCTTGGTCTTGGTTCGTCTCAGTCTGGTATTGCTCTTTGTCTTTTTCCTGACAGAAGTCTTAGTTTGTGGTCTTTGGCCCATTTTTGCTTTCGTCCGTGACCATGATTTCATTTCAGGGTTTACCAGACCTCATTCCAAACAAAGTTTTGTCTCGGATATTTTTTATGTACTTTGGAATCACGGTGGGTCAGGAGGGACAGTGACGACAGGATCGGTCCTGTAAGTTTTAAATGTATGTCTGTAACTGACTGACTCATTAAAGTCTGAATAAAACGGCAAAATCATGTCTCTGTTTCATTTCATGGGGGTCATCCCTTAAATGGATTAAATTATATGTATTGAGGTTGTCCTTTCAGTTCTGGTTGTAGTTTTGGTCAGTGGTCTCCACAGCGACCATTTTGCCTATGACTTGTTTCATCTTCGTTAACTTTTTACAATTTCTTAATGAAGACCAAGACCAGTGTTTTGGGACCTGACTCGAGTCTCGGTTTCTCGATGAACATATTGCCAAATGTCTTAGGACGTACTTCTGGTTGAGGCTTACAGATTATTATATGTATGTGAGTTTGTCTTCGGCTCAGGATAATCCAGTCTGTGACAGTTTCTTCTTCTTCTTCTTCTTCTTCTTCTTCTTCTTCTTCTTCTTCTTCTTCTTCTTCTTCTTCTTCTTCTTCTTCTCTTTTGGTATTTCATTCTGGAATTAATCTGAGTACTGGTGTTGTTCAATGAGTTTTCCTGGTCTGTGTTTTCAACTTGGTTTTATTACATGTCTTGTGTTGAAACTGGTCTATTGTCTTGTCTTTATCCAAATCTCGGTTCTTTTCATCTTCTGGTTCTAGGTTCTAGTATATTCTGGTTTGTGCATCGTCTTTCCTTCCATAAAGTTCTTTCCCCTGTCCTGGTTCTATTCACACTCTTTGTCTTCAACCTGGGTTATTTTCTTTTTTAATTGTCTTTGCACACCCTTCACCTTAGTCCTGGCCTTGGGTTGAGTCTGGTCCTGAGTTTGGTCTTGCTAATATTCATAATGATGATAATAATAATAATAATGGCTTGGATTTATATAGCGCTTTTTTCGAGCTGACTCAAAGCGCGTACAGAGACCATTATTCATTCATACCAGTCCCACCAGTGATGGTAAGCTACGTTGTAGCCACAGCTGCCCTGGGGCATGCTGACAGAGGCGTGGCTGCCATTTTGCGCCAACGGCCCCTCCGACCACCACCAACATTCATGCACCATTCATACACATTCATACGAGGCAATGTGGGTAAAGTGCCTTTCCCAAGGACACAACAACAATGACTGTTTTGATAGAGTGGGATTTCACTTGTTGTAATTCAGGGACACCATATATTTATCTATTTATCTATATTTTTACCTATTTATCTATTTATTTATCTATCTATCTATCTATCTATCTATCTATCTATCTATCTATCTATCTATCTATCTATCTATCTATCTATCTATCTATCTATCTATCTTTCTCAAGCGACAGTGTGTGTGTGTGTGTATGTGTGTGTGTGTGTGTGTGTACATTATATGTACAGTACGTGTATAAATACACACCCATACTGTATATACGTCCTGCTCTTGACCTGATATTCGTTCTAGATCTACAGTGTGACTCAAATCGAGCTTCTGACTTCTTGCTCTCATTTTGCTCTTAATCTTTCCAAGCTGTCGACCCTTCACCTTGTTCTAGTCTTGGTCCTGCTCCTGGCCATGGTTTTCTGTCCCACATCTCGATCCCGGGCCTCGGTTTTGGCTCTGTCGGGTCTCTAACATTCTGCTGCAGTGAAACTTTAACTGCTGAACATCTGCACCCTGTAATTATGGTTTGGACTGACTGAGCGTGTGCGTTTCTGTGTGGGTTTGTGTGTTGAACAGGAAAACATTAGCCAGCTTCTTCCTCTCTGACTTCCTTCGATGTGATTCGTCGTTTCCCCGGCCGTGAGGAATGTGGCGGCTCGCCATCGCTGCCCTCAGTGGGGGGAGTTGGATGAGGGTAGCGGGGCTGATAGATGTTTCTGTGGCTCGGGTTAACACGATGAAGACGAGTGAAACAGAAACCACGGCAGCTCAGGGACATCAATCTGATTCATGAAGCTGTCGGACAATTAATTGTAAGAGTCAGATTTATCAGTAAGTTCAGAAAGGTCGACACTGAGGGTCCTATAATGCTAAAAGCATACACACTCTTCATCACAGTTCATCTCAACCGACACATTCGCCCCGGGGGGGTGGGGGGTTCACATGCAGTCGAACATCCCCCCAGAAGGAAATAAAATCCGTGTGGTTAATCTGCTTTGGCGATTCAGTGTTCACAACAAACATTGCGTCGAGTCGAGCAAGTCTGGACGTTTTATCTCATCATCTGTGTCCAAAGTCAACAAGAAGAAACTTACAGTGTGTTTATGTGGCGATGATTCTTATCCAGCTTTGATAACCGAAAAACAAAGGAGACAAACTGGTTCATGGGTCTGTGCCAAAATTAAGGTTTGACAAGATTATCGATGAGAAAAATGGTCAAAATCTTTGCAAAAGTTATATAAATAAGCAGTCACAATAAAACTTAAAAGTGTTCTCAGCATGTTCAGGGTGTAATTTCCCTGATTGCAGGATGGGGTGAGAGGGGGGTGGTGTTCAGGGTGGGGACTCCTAGTGGGGTTAACTTTGATTATTACCGGAAAAGACAGTGTTAACCAAGCAAGACTGGAGTCAGTCAGCAAGTTCAGGAGAAAGATGTGTAGTACATTTGTGAGTCTTTGTATAGTGAGGAGAATTTGTCATATCCGTGGGGTGGATTGACTCCATTTCTAAGCATTTACCGAGAGTAATGTTGGCTTTTCCTGCCAACTCAATGCATTTGTTTTAATCTAGCAAGAATTCAGGAAAGACCGTGAAATGTAAACATATAGCCAAGAGTCTTTTCGTAGTAGTTTTATTGTGAAAACATCTCCAGAAGCAGTTTGACAAACATGGTTAACTGTGTGTTAAAGAGTTTATAGTTGAAGCAGTTCATGTGAACACAGAAACGTTGGTGTTTCTCCTTTTTCTGGATCCATGAGCGCTGGACAACAATCTGCTGATTGGGTGGGTGGGGTGGGGTGGTAATGTAACAAATACAAAGGAATAGAATAGAATAGAATAGAATAGAATAGAATAGAATAGAATAGAAATACTTTACTTATCCCAGAAGGGAATTCACTTAAGCTTTGTTCCACACAGAATAAATAAAAAAAGTTGAATATCAGATAAGACAGGATAGAAATTAAATAAGCAATCTTAATTACTATTATTTTATATTACATTACATTACATTACATTACATTAGTACAAGGCTTGTAATGTAAGACTGTAAGTATAACAGCCGTGCCAGTTCCAGGCTCAGCATAGCTTGCACTTCCAAACTAAAAGCCTCTACATGGACTCATTAAAGCAGGCATCTCAGTGGTGATAATATAACACAGCATGGAAAAACGATCATCTTCACGGGACAATCAGGTTTTAGGACCTTCAAACTAAAACTCACAAATTGCAAATCCATCAATGTACGTCAGTGCACTTAAATAGTGAAACACATTTTCCTGCTTGAGCAACTGGAGGATGACACTTTTTTTTGAACATAAGGAGACAGACTCACTGTTTTGTTAATCTCAATTTATAACAACTCACATATTTTACTTGTAGTTATTTTCCTTTTATTTTACCAGCCAAAAGGCAGGTTTGTAACGCTCCTCTGCTTCAAACACAAAATAATGGCCCATGTATAGATTTTCAAAGTTCAGGGGTATTTCAGTCTTAAATACTGTATTTACCCTTGTCCAAATACCACTCCTTCCATGATTGTATTTTGTTGGCTTTACGGTAATAAATTAACTTTTAATGACAATAAAACATCAGTACCGCCGTCAGAGAAACGGCTGATGCAGCAGTTCCTCCTGCAGAGAATCTCCACACTGCAGGAAAGCTGAAACCTCCGTCATATTCATGCAGTAAACTGATGGAAATGTCTGATCAGGTTATGCTTTGAATGAGATTTAATTTTTTTGCTTTTTCAGCAGTTCTTTAAATGATCCCCCCCTCCATCTTCTCACTTTATTTCTCAGCTGTTTGATGGTAACCCACCATTAGACTGCTTATCCAACCAACTAATGGACTAATAAAGACGTAGCAGCAGAGGATGGGGGAGTGGTTCAATTGAATGAATAATCGCTTGTGTTATATACTGTATCTATCAGCTCTGACTGGCTGATTGTCTGAGAGTCATAAAGCCAGAGCTGAGCAAAGGGATTAAAGGCAGAAATCAATACAAGAATAAATGTTTAACTGGCTTCTATGTGAAGGCGACTGGCCGTCTGTCTGCTTTAGGACATCTTTTTTCACAGGAAGATCACAGACCACAATGGTTTCCTGCTCAGGATAAAAGAAACGTGGAGCCAGACTTGTGATTTATCAGACTTATAACTCGTCCTCCTGCGTGGAGATATTCGACCTTGTTAGTTTTGAGAGGTGGTCCAAGTGGAAGGCTGGATCCACAAGAAATATATGCTTCATTGCTGTTGAGCCATGATTATTTCTATACATGTTACTACTCATGTTAAAGCGTGAAAAGACAGTTTTGAATTACTTTACTTGAGAAATGTTCCATGATGCACACAGTTGTACACACCAGGAGCCATCAAGAGACACAAGAAAGCCTCTGAAAGTCATAAGGAGTTACAAAAGGTCATGAAAAAAGAAGGTCACAGTGTGAAAAGAGTAAACAGGAGGCATAAAGACAGATCGAAGGTAGACAAAAGCCATTAAAAGTCACAACATTCGGCAAAAACCTAAGCAACATCACAGATAATCAGTGAGGGTGACTATAGGAGAGGAGAGTCCACACAGTTCCCCCCAAGAGACACACAGAAATACTGACAATCACTAAAAGACAACAGCTCATGAAGCCTCAGAGTCAGGAAGAATCACAGAAGACATCAAGAAAGATTAAGAATCGTCAAGTGACACAAAACCCTGTAAAGCACCAAACATCTCCAGAAGCTTACAGTGCCCCATATAGGTCTGGCATATGTACTACACCATGTTGAGCAGTTATCGAAGTGTTGTGTGTACGCAAATGTTTCCCACGTGAACGGGGAAAAAAAGGTTGTTTCGGCTCGTGTGGGCAGTGACTAAGAATCAGTTTCAGAAAACAGCAAGAGTCAAGTCAAGTCAAGTCAAAGTCAAATTTATAATCGACACTACAATATGTACAGGACATAGAGAGACTTGTTACGATTTACCAGGAGGCCGCCAAAGACTGAAACAATGCAAAGACTCAGCAAGAGCCATCAGTCGATCAGGAGAGACAGCAGAAGAGATTGTAAGGCACCAAAAAGTTCACAAAACCTAAAGATGGTCAGAAGGTGACACTGAGAGCCCCTAAAACTGACCGAAACCAAATGTTACCAAAAGTTTCCACTTTCCCCAAGAGACAGGAAACATGATCAGAGTCCCACCAATGTAGCTCACAGACACTAAGATTTACCGTCACCATCCTATGATAGGATTCACAGAAAATTCACACAGGCTACATGTAGACATGAAGACATATATAGAAACAAGAGTCACCACTAACCACAGAGGAGAAATGGGAGTCGTCCAAAGATCCCAGATCTCACTCAACGCTACGGTCAAAGTCAATGAACGTCTTCAGATAAAACTGAATAAATGGTTGAATGTCGTTCAAATGTTGCTCTTAGAGTGTCAGGCAAATGTTCAATGGACCAAACGCGTTTGCCACAAATGCAGATGGGAGTAAGTTTATTTTGAATAAAACTGCCATCTCACATCGTGGTCTGTTAAACTTTGAAATCGTTGTCTGGTATCTGTAATGTTGCGTTCAAAGCTTTATTGTATTTTTAGGTAACCCGGAGCTCCTCCTTCCACTGTCTCCTCCATCCTTAGCCTCAGAAACCACTCGACACCCCCCTGATGCTCTCTCTCGTCCTGTAGACAGCAAGCATCAGGAGCTCTCTCTCTCTCTCTCTCTCTCTCTCTCTCTCTCTCTCTCTCTCTCTCTCTCTCTCTCTCTCTCTCCCCTGGTTTTACTTTAAAAGCCCATGTTGCACCTCACAGATCACTTTGGCCCCCATGTTGGCCGGTGAGTTCAGAGAGAGGAGGCCTGGACGGGATGTCCCAGTGCAGTGGAGGCACAGGGATGACCGGGTGGTGAGTGGGTGGTGTTCGGGTGTATTCAGGGGGTGCTGAGGCCTCCGCAGCACCCCGGGGTCCTCTTAGCATTCAGCAGAGCGCTCATTAGACATGCAAAGCTGCAGTGTTGGAGCTGTGGGCTTGAATGAGTCGCCTTTGTCCAGTAATTGGAGATGGTTCTGTGGGAGCCGCAAAGAGAGCTGGGCCTCCTCACCATCCTCACCATCCTCACCCTCCTCACCCCCTCCACTCCTCTGCGATTCATCCTGTCCTCCCTCCTCACTCCGTTGTGTAACTTGTTGAATAAAGATTCGGTTTACAAGGAAAGAGGTCCAATTAAAACGTTAAAACCGGAGGATCAACCAAACGTCACAGGCCGCTGAAGTCTGGGACGTTAAAGGCCGGTCAGATTTTCCGGCTTCTCACCTGGTTACCTGAAGTTACAACACAAACTAAAAAAAAGTGTCATCATGCTGAAACAAGCCCAAGCTACAGTTTTAAGGGTTATGGGCTCATACAACAAGACATTCACATTCGTCTACTTCAATCTGAAACATAATTTGTTCCATTGGTGCAATGCAGCAGTGCAAGTTTGTAATGTTCTTAAAGGAGACATCACCTGGTATTCTCACATATCCAGTCTCCCATACAGTGTCTTTAAATCAAATCTTTAAATGTATTAGGGGAAAAAAACCCTAATATATAGCTCGGTCTGACACTTTTTCATACCAAAAAAAAGTATATGCAAGTTGATTGGCAGTATGAACTGTCGATCATGGCGATAGCATAGCGAGAGGATAGCATTCCTTTGCTCACATGAAAAAGAAAAAGAGAAAATGATCATGGAGGCTCCTGAGGCCACAGAGCAATGCGCCCAGGAGATTTCAAATGAAATGCAGGGACATTTGGAAATCACATCTGAAAACAAGCCGTTCATGAAGGAGTGTCACTGTGTGTGAATGGACAACGTTTCTAGAGTTAAAAGCAGAATATTGGTGTTGAAAAAGTTCAGTATCGTTGTTTTCAGTTCAGTCTAGTTCAGTTTAGTCGTGTTGATACTCCTACATGATGCTCAGCTCGAATCTCACTTCATTCTTCTTTCCATTTTTGTTACAGTTCATCTCTATTTTGTTTATAATTTGGAAATTTGTTCATAAGCCTGAAAGTTCGAACTTTCTGATATCGAAACCCAATTTTTAAAAAAGAAATCTAGATTCCTGTCATAAAGGCTATATCCTCATTTCATATCCCTTTAAGACAAAAACCCTCTTTTGACTTTTTTGAAGGCCTTGTCTCGATTTCTCAGTTGTTGTTTTTTGTTTCCACAAGAACTTGAACGCTATTACTTCAGTTGGTGTGAAAGCTATCTCCCCCCTGCTGAAGAAGCATACACAGTCCTAGGAACGCTGACACACACACACTCACACAAACACACACACACACACACACACACACACACACACACACACACACACACACACACACACACACACACACACACACACACACACACACACACACACACACACACACACACACACACACACACACACACACACACACACACACATACATACCCACTCCTCTAAGACACATGAACATACACACAACATACAGGTACAGGTACCTAGTATACAGTATACTAGTGTACAGGGGACTTTCTGCTACTTCGCACAGCCTGGACACTGAACTGTGCCTGCATCTTTTGAATGTTTATATTTGAATATTTTGAATGTATATATTTCTAGTTCAGTTTATGTGTTTATACTTTCTTGAAAGTCAGTTTCATCCCTTTATCTTTTTACCGAAAGCCTGGTTCTTTCAACCCCAATTGCATTGTGTGTATGGAAGCATATATACAAGTTTAAGTTGAATTTTTCAATTTGGCTCAGAGGTTTCGGTGTTCACAGCTGTTTTAGAGGTATGACGTGATGAAAGATCTAAAATACACAGAAAGCTACTTTGAAGACACAATTACAAAGAAGCAAAAATGACAATAAACCAAAACAAAAAAATCCCAATTTTTTTTTTCCTTCAGAAAAAGGCCATTAGACTCATAATTCAAGCTGATTGTTCTGCTCCAACATATCCTCTGTTTGCCATATCAAAGACACTAGAAATACACAATATTGTTGACATTAATACACTAGCTGTAATGTATAAGGAGCATCATTATAATTTTCCACCTCATATCTAGAAGTTATTCAAACAGAGAGAGTTGGTATAGCCTCAGGGGTACTGGGTTTTGTGTGTCAACTATACCTAATAATATTTCCAAATGTGTCAAATATACTTTGGAATCCAATCCTTCAAATACATGATACTGAACGAATTAGTCGTGGATGAGATGTTGTAGTTTTGTGAACGAGTTGTCCGTGGACGAGGGAAAACGTCTCTTTTGGTCATAAAGGTTTCAGACCCCTGAGTTAAGTGAATCACTACATCATAAAAAACATAAATTCATCTTCTTTCTATTCATGGAATAATGACTAAATCCAACAGCTGAGAACTGCAGGAGAGAGGTTTATGATTTTTATCAGATCAAAAATCTGCACCAACAAACAGTTTTAATCGGGTTCACACTCCTTATCAGTTTAATCCTGTTTGTGTCTGAGTGCAGCAGAGACAGTCTGACCTCTGATCTGCTCTCAGTTATTCATCCAAGTGAGTCATGTGACCTCTGCATGGAGGAGCTGTGTGATTTCCTTTTCTCTCAATGGAAATGTTTCTCTTCAGACTTCAAATTGTGCTTTAAAAACTTTTTCAGGGGTCTCAGGGGTGGGATTGTTTCCTATTCTTTTTTTTTAAAAATCATTTTAATTCTTACAAGAAAATATACAAGAAGTCGATTATTTTATTGAAACACATATCTATAAACCATTTGATGGATCAGTCAACTAAAGATTTGCTAAAAAAAACTGCTAATATTTGTTTGAATGCTTTTTTTCGTGTGTGCTGTAATTTTATTTGCTGATTCAATATGGCTCCATTATTATTATTATTATTATTATTATTATTATTATTGTTGTTGTTGTTGTTGTTTATTCTGTGTTTAAGGTTTAAAAAAGTAAAGAATTATGACTGCATCAAGGTTTGATGTGCAAGTTGCTGAAAATTACTACTTGATTACAGATCTTACTAATTTCTACGAATTAAACAGAGGACGGACTTTAGCAGTTACTGAAGATATAAAGCAACTGGCTTTATAAAGACACCTTTGTGTTTATTTGTAATTACGTACAGTAATGGTTTCTATTCTTTGAACTGAATTAAATTGATTTTATGTGCATTGATTTTATTTGCATTGAATTGAATTGCATTTAATTCTATAATATTCTATTCTATTTAATTTGTGCAGCACCAAATGCAACTTAGACATTTCAAGGCACTTTCACAGAGGAAAAAACAAACAATTCTACATGAACAAGCATAAGCAACGGTGAAAAAGACAAATTCCCTTTTAACAGGAAGAGGAAGAAACCTCCAGAGTCAGGATCAGAGGTGGCGACTTTCTGCTCTTCCCGTTGGGGTGAGGGGATATAAAGAGAGAAAAAGATAAGATAGAGGGACAGGTTGTGAGTTGAGATTGAAACCCTGGTTCAGGTAGCGGGGGTAGGGATTTTCCATTCAATTCAGCGATTCAGCAGCAAACAGAGATCCACTCACTGCAGACGGATGGGGCCGGGAGGCTCCGACCACAAACTTCCAGTTAAACTGTCAGAGATCCTGCAGGAAGCTGGATAGGTGGATGGGGGGGGTGGGTGGGGTGGGGTGGGGGAGGGGGGGGGGGGGGGGGGGGGAGACTGACTACACAGGATAGAGATAAAATGTTAGTATGATGTAGTAGTGAAAAATAAGAAACTCAATGCAGAAACGGTTTCCCAGCAGCCTTCAGATACAGCAGCTTCAGTAGAAAATGGTCCAGGATGGCCTGAAGCAGCCCTAACTGTAAGCTTTATTAAAATGAAAAGTCTTAAGGCAAACCTTAAAAGTAGAGACGGTGTCAGCCTCCTTAACTGAAACTGGGAGCTGTTTCCACATGAGATGAGCCTGATGGCTGAAAGCTCTACCTACCATTCTACTTTTAGGAAAGACTAGAACCTCCAGTAAGCACTTCGAGAATGAATTGTCCTTCCGGGTTAATATGGGACTGACAGCTCTTTTAAGATGGTTCCTGGTTGTTAAGCGGCTAATATCGGAGTGATGTGATCTCTTATGCTGGTTCTTGTCATTAATCTCGCTGCAGCGTTTTGAATCAGCTGATGACTTTCTAAGCAGTTATTCAGACACCCTGACAATAAGGAGTTTACTCTTAAGGTAACAAATGCATGGATTAGTTTTTCAGCGTCACTCTGAGTCACCATGTTTCTAATTTAGGAAATATTACGTAGGTGAGAAAAGGCAGTCCTGCAGACTTGCTTCATTGAAGGTTAAGTCCCAGGTTCCTCACAGTAATACCATCCAGTGGTACCAGACGTTTACATAATTTCTCTCTCAAATGTTTTCGGCCAAATACAATAACTTTTGTTTTATCTGAGTTCAGAAGTAGAAGTTACAGCTCATCCCAGCTTTTATGTCTTTAAGACAAGCTTCTAGTTTCACAAGTTGATCAGTATCATCTGGTTTCATAGATCAATAGATTTGTCTATCATCTGCAAAACAATGGAACTTGTTTCTTGATAAATATTCCCTACAGGAATAATCTGGACGTCAGCTGAAGTTACATCAGTTATGGGGAGGAAGATGCTCCATAATCTGGATGTTAGTGCTGCTTCTTGAAAGATTCATTCCGTATTGACAGTGAGAAGAAGCAGCAGCGACAGAACTCGGAGATAAACTATCAACAGGCAGACAACTCCCAGAAAGTGAGTTAAGGTTTTATGAAAGGCTGTTAATATACTGTAATATACTGTATATACTGTTCAAATGTGTATATTTTATAAAACGGTCTTGTTTTTTTTCTCCCATTTGTTACAGATAATAATGCTAATGTGCCTCAAAGTGAGACATCAGTGATGTTGCTGTCATTAGGACTGCGTGAGTTCATGAATAATGACACACTCATCGAGTAAACGAGAAGAAGTTTGGTCAAATACTAGCAGAGGTGTTCTCTACTAAAGACGACAGCTTTGGATGATACTTATGGCGAAGCTAATGGGCCTCAGTGAGCTCTCCAACTCCCAATGCTGTAAACTGTGAAATGGGACCTTGCCAATTGGTAACTATCCCGTTACCCAGCTGCATGAATGCGCCACAACAATGACAGTAAAACTTCGGATAGCTGAATAAAAATAGTGTCTCCAGCTCCAGTTCAGGTATTGTGGACGATTTGTCAAGGGGCTCGGTTATATCTGAGACGTACATGCTGGCAGAAAGAGTGCCGAAGTGATTCGGCTGCTCTGAAACCAGTTTGTGTGTTCAGACTGTGAGTCCAGATCTGGATCAGGAGAGAAACAGTTAACAGAGACGGAGCGTTGATTCTCTGGATGACTGGAGCCGAACAAACCTTGAACCAGAGCAACAAAAGACCACAATCCTGCGCTCCATCCTCCCCTCGAAGAAAGAGAGGGAGGTAGAGAGGAGACCATTATGTAACCAACCAACATCCCGCTCATTAACTGGCTCTCAGTTAGAGGAGCAGAGGAGAGGGAGGGGGTCACGTGGTCCGCAGGCTTGTTTACCACAACAAGGGGCGAACGAGAGAGAAACAGACTGTGAAGAGAGAGAGAGAGAGAGAGAGAGAGAGAGAGAGAGAGAGAGAGAGAGAGAGAGAGAGAGAGAGAGAGAGAGAGAGAGAGAGAGAGAGAGAGTTTTTTCCCACCGACTCATTCACAACTCGAGCTGCTTTCACACGCCACGCTGCCGACCGCCGTCGCCATAGAGACGACCGCCCAACCAGAGCAGCACCAAGAGAGACAAAATCAACTTTTCACTTCCAAATCTGACACATTCATTATGTTTTAACAGACACCTTAACATCGGCGGCACAGGTGATTTAATGATACAGTGAAACGTAGTCCTAACAAGATGGGACAAAAAAGTGATAGGAAGTAGTAATAATGTGAAAGTCCTTTATTGTCTGAATTCAAATTGAAACAGTTAAAAGTCAACAGACAAACAAGAATGTATTTGAAAACTGACTCCTCATGATAAATCTGATAGATCTCAGAAAAGTTGAGATGGGGCACAATGATAAAAAAAAAAGCCTCCATCTGGAGCACTTGACATCTAGTGAGGTCAAAGGTCAACAAATCAGTAAGTTGGTTGGGTGTAAAAAGAAGCTGAGACTTTTCAGGAGTAGAAATTATGAGATTTCACCTTCAGGCCTTCAGACAGTACTGCAATATAAACAGAGCGGGTTCTATCATGACACCATCTTACAGACTAAGGGATACTTCTAAAATCCATCACCTGCAAACACTAATAATAACAATCATTTGTGAACACTTCTGAATACTACCATCTGGAAAATCATAATCTATAAACAACCCTATAAAACACATTCTTTGATCACTTGTAAAAAACTGCATTCTATTCTATTCTACCCCATCTATTCTATTCTATTCCAAGGGCTGCATGGTGGTCCACTCACCATTGCGAGTGGCTTGTGGCTTTGAATCTGGTGCTTTCTGTGAAGAATTTGCATGTTCTCTCTCTGTGTGCATAAAATATGAGCTCTTTTTTGTATTTTTGTTGTTGTTTCTTTCTCATTATAGTTTTAAAATGGGAGTTTGAATGTTCCTCTATAATGTGAGTGAAGGTTTTGGGAGTTTTTTCCCTCTGTTATGATTTACTAATTCTGTTTCTACTTCATTGGAAACATAGGAAGTGTTATAAGCTTTAAAAAACCAGACCTTAAAACACCATTATTTGCTCAGGCTTACAATTAAACAATATATTTCACTTATTATATAATCTCTATCCAAATTAAGCTATTCTTTTATTTATTCAGATTTTTAGGACTTTCAAAATTACCTTGTTTGAATGTATTTCCTCCACTATACTGGATTGCCTTGTTTCTATACAAATAAACTTGCCTTGCCAAAATGAAAACGATAAAGATATGTTTTTTGATTATATATGTATGCCGCATTTAAGTTTTCTTAACACTTTTCATAATTTTCTTCTTAAATACATTCAACTGTGTAAACATTGCGAATTAATGTTTCTTTTCTTAAATGTTCACATTTTTACATGGAGTTTGGTTGGGCGTCCGTGAGCTGGAGCTCGGGCCGTCTTCCGGGTATAACTGTCGTAACTGTAAACACGCTGCGACAAGTCGTAAAGCAGTGAGCGCAGCAGAGACTACACGTGAGTGTGTGAAAACATAGTTTAAAAGCAGGTTTCTTCCTTCAGAATCTGCTGTTTGAGCAGAGCGGAGGCCGGCAGGATGTTGTATCTGATCGGCCTGGGGCTCGGAGACGCCGCCGACATCACCGTGAAGGGTCTGCAGGCGGTGAAGAGCTGCTCCCGGGTCTATCTGGAGGCCTACACCTCCATCCTGACTGTGGGCAAAGAGGCGCTGGTGAGTCCACGAAGGCAGCTGACATCTGCACAGACCGTTTCCTCTGAACTGGGAAGTAACTCCACAATACTCCAGTATTTATCCTCGTTTCAAACCTTCACTTATTCACTCGAGTTTGACAAAATTGCAACGGATAAAGGACGGCTTTCAGTGATGAGTTACACAGACGCGCTTTCTTTTATTTCAAACCATAAATCAAAAATAAGTGATGATTAACAGTGAAAGTGAAGTACGGTGGCCCCTCAAACACACCCACATCCCACAGCACCAGAAACAAAATAAAGGACAGCACAAGTTAAAATGGGTTCGTTTTCCATAACAAATATTGCAATATGAGTAATTTCACATCACTATGTGTCACAAATTGTCAGCCGGTATGTATGTGTGTATATAAATATATATATCAGTTCAGGCAGCTGTGTGTTAGGTTTTATAACTACAGCTGTGTAATTAAGTGTCAACTTAAGTGTTATTATATACAATATACGATGTGCTAGTGTGATGTGTTAGTTTGTTGATTACACTACGAGTGGATAAATTACTTTGCCAGCTCATTAGCTTCTTAAGCACCAATGCATTGGCTCCTAAAACTTTGCTCTTTCAGTTGCACAATAAAGACCTTGAGGATTTTTTTTTATCTCTGCCTAGAAGGTTATGTTTTCGTCCGCTTGTATTTATTTATTGATTGATTGGTTTGTTTGTATGTATGTATGTATGTATGTATGTATGTATTTTACAATGTTTTTGCAAAAACGACTCACCTGAATTTTCAGGGATGATTTGTCATCATCCAAAGACCAATCGATTAGATTTTTGGACGTTAACGGCTGACCATTTCCGAATAAATCTCCCAAAACTGTAAAAAAAAAATGTCCCCTACAAAGTGGATAAGAGAGGCACCTCATGGAGGAGCTCAAAGGAGATCAGCGTCTGTTGCCATGGAGACGCTCCCTGCTCAGTGTTTCACATTGTGACGTAGCTACCTAGTTAGCATCGATATGAGGAAAACGGCTATCTTGCTAGCGATGCTAACTCCGTTCCGTGTACAAATGTGGCGTGGGCGAAGATCTGCGCTCCACCGAGTGTAATCCTCGTTTTGTTCATTCATTTATTTTTTATTTCAAACATGATAAGTAAAAACAAAATACATTTAAGTTGAAAACCTAGATGTAAATGTGTTTGAAGAGGAATAGGAGGAAGCATAAGCTTTATTAAATCCTACCCCCTCTCCCGTCAATCTATTTGCAACCCCCCCCCCTTTAAAAAAAAAACCAAACAAAAAAAAACAATCACACATTCCAAAAGAAAGCAGAAGAGTAAGTTACAGATGAATCAAAACATGTTGTCACAGTGGAAACTGTGTAGATCTTCGCATCTTGTGGCTCTGGTGGTCTCAACACGCTTTACAGGATCAGTCACATTCATCCATTCACACACACACACACACCAATGTGGACAGCTACCATACAAGGTTCTCACACACCACTGGGAGGAACCTGCAGTTCAAAGTCTTGCTCAAGCGCACACCCAGAGCCAAAGGAACCCTCTAACTAAGGGGTCGTACTGTTACTATTCAGGCTGAACACAGCTGGGGAAGAATCGTCTTCACCCACTGAAGCCACCAAAATGATAAAAGGGTACGTTTAAAGTTGAATTATTGATAGTCTCTTCTAATCTTTTTCAATATCCTAGAAGCCTCCGACGGTCTCCAGGATAGTGTGGTATCCTACTGATATTAAGATAATATATTAGGGTTACCACGTAAACATTAATTGACTCCTCTTTGACCGGAGCTGAACATCTTGGATGAGCATTTGCTTCTCTTTGATTGATTGATTGATTGATTGATTGATTGATTATGCAGTATAAATCCCTCTTGGGGGAAATTCTGTTACTGAATTGACCCGTCGGTAGCAGCCATACAGAGCGGCGCTCTGGGGGGCCGGTGTGGGACGAGGGTGTTGACCCACGAATTCTGTTTTTTGGACTTCTAGTTTAAGTTACCAAAGTTTGAGATAAATGGTTAAATCTAGTTGCTGTAGCTCTGGAGGAGGTAGTGACAAACACTATTGAACTGTGCCTCCATCTTCAGGAGGACTTCTACGGGAAGCAGCTGATCCTGGCCGACCGCGATCTGGTGGAGCAGGGTGCCGACGAGATCCTGAAGGACGCCGACGTGACCGACGTGGCGTTTCTGGTAGTGGGCGACCCGTTCGGGTGAGTCGGGACGTCAGAGAGGACGGCCTGCGAGCCCGTAGCTTTCCCACAAATGTGAGGAGGCAACGGAGACCACAGAGTTTAGCGTCGGAGCCGCTCGGCCCTCAGATCTGCGGAGTTCTCCCCAAAACCACCAGATTCCTCTCCGAGTTAATAACAGGGTGCTGAACGGCTCCAAAAACCCAAGTTCTCTTCAGAAGAACATCAAGTTTATAGTTTGCAGGAGGAGAGCCGCTGCTTCTGTTGGCCCACAAAAGATGATGAAGGCTGTTTTCTCTATGTAGAAGTTTGACCTCTCTCTAAACTCAAGATCTGCACAAGAACACGCACACTAAAACATCTGTATGTTGATGCCAACATCTGAACAGTATTTTCTGAAGTTGATTTGTACATGTTGGCGATTATTTTAGTGTCATTTATATCGATGATTCTGAGAATTCTATGGTGTTTAGACAGAAACATGATGACATTACATGATCGTTGTCAATGTCTGGATCTCGGCCTCGCACTTCTTTGTCGTTTGCCTAACTCGCCATTGTACATCCAACATCTGTCAGCATCTGGGTGTCTGCGTCTATACCTTAACATTGACCGTAGCATCTCTGCGCGAGTATTGTCTGGACGTCTTTACGTCTCTTCCAAGTCAGCATCTCAATGTGTACGTCAGTGTCTGAGTGGTTGGTATTTGTAAGTGTATTTTATCTTCCTGTAGAGCGACCACCCACAGCGACCTGGTCCTGAGAGCAGTGAATGCTGGGATACCGTACAAAGTCATTCACAACGCCTCCATCATGAATGCTGTCGGATGCTGTGGTCTGCAGGTGAATACTTCCCTCGCTGACCACAAGTACATGTATGCAGCAAAGTGTCTGCCCAGGAGTCAAAATGCAGCATAAATGTTTTTGTGTTCTGTAATCGTTACCCGTCGTTACTCGGGGTTAAATCCTGTGCTCATAGTCCCTCGCAATGTGATCCTGAGAGTCACTGCTGAGGTAAAACATTACATTTCAGGGTGTGTTTATATGGGTCATTACTGCTGAAGATTCAAGTATCGAATTTATGACATGCCAACCTTTGGGTTCTGACGGGGTTCAATACTCTGGGTCTTCATCTGTCAGTTTAGTGAGTCTCCAATTCCCAGACATTTTCTATGTAAATGTCTGCTTGGGAATTGTACCTCCTCCATATCGGTCATTATCTTTTATCTAGAAGTCATAACCCAGGGTATAATCCTTTGGTTTATGGCCTTTGACTTGATGAGTATGTGTTGTATGTCTTGATGATGGTAGTGTACCTGTAAGTCACAGTTGAGGGCAAAATGCAGACACTCAATAAAGAGTTTGCCCGGCAATCATTACTAGTTGGAGAAAATTCCCATAATGCCATGCGTCAGTCATTAATTTCTCCAGTTAGACAACTATTTGCCTAAAAGTCATCACATTATTGGCTGAAAAATATTGTGCTTGGTTGTATATTTTTTATTTTAGTTTTGATACAGGGTTCCACTTTGAAGCAAAGAGAAACCTGCAAGTCTAACCTCTGGGCGCCATTTGACCAATGAAAGGGTAGCATTTTGATCCCATCACATGGGAATCAGCCAGACGCAGGTCAGCTCACCTTTTCTTTCCCCAAATGCCTGCGAGTCGGTGCAGAGGGCAGGGTCGACTCAAGCTGTTTTGCCACATCTGCTGATGAAACTCATTATACTGCATCATTGTTGTTATAGCGAACCGTCACTTTAATGTGCTCTCATCAATAACTGAGCTGTCAGCGTAGCCAATCAGAGAGCAGGCCGCAGCTGGACACACACACACACACACACACACACACACACACACACACACACACACACACACACACACACACACACACACACACACACACACACACACACACACACACACACACGCACGCGTGCTCCACTGGGAGGTTGTTAATATGCTAATGAGGGGTGGGATATGCAAATAAGCCCAGTTCGGTCCCTCCACTGGGAGCCGGTCCTATCAGCCCCCGCTGTCAGAGACGCCCACTCACCGCATCACTTCAGCAGACTCGGAATAAATAAATACTAATTAATTCACCTAAATGTAAAAATGTTTCATGACAGAATAAAACGTGTATATTTTAATTTAGAAAGAACTTTTTCTGTTGATGCTTGCTGCCCCAGAGTCGCCATCAGAGCTTCTCCTGCTGTTTTGAGTGATTCAGTCCAACGTTTGTACCAGAACGTCTTTCAAATATGCTGAAGGTGGAAATAATGGTTGTTTCTCCAGTTTATGTATCTGCAGCTCGGGTTGTTCCACCGTCAGCCGTGTATCAAACACATCCTCTGTAGAGCATCAGTGTGAGTGCCTGGTAATGTGATATTGATTACTGTTAACGTGTGTGTGTGTGTGTGTGTGTGTGTGTGTGTGTGTGTGTGTGTGTGTGTGTGTGTGTGTGTGTGTGTGTGTGTGTGTGTGTGTGTGTGTGTGTGTGTGTGTGTGTGTGTGTGTGTGTGTGTGTGTGTGTGTGTGTGTGTGTGTGTGTGTGTGTGTGTGTGTGTGTGTGTGTGTGTGTGTGTGTTAGCTGTATAATTTTGGGGAGACGGTGTCGTTTGTGTTTTGGACGGAGACGTGGAGACCTGAAAGTTTCTACGACAAAATCTGTAAGAACAGAACAGCTGGACTGCACACACTTTGTCTGCTGGGTGAGACACACACACACACACACACACACACACACACACACACACACACACACACACACACACACACACACACACACACACACTCGTGTGCAGCTTTATTTGCTGTTGACGTATCATACTTTTAACCCAATTTCAAACAACATCTCAAATTTTAAGACTAATGTCTAATCTAGTGTGTGTTTTCAGCGTTTTGGTCCCCATAAGTGGTGTTTTCCCCTCTGCATTCAGACCCCACAAAGATATGACGCCTGTAGTGGATAAATATCTGTCCAAAGTAGTCGAACAAATACGACAACAACACAAACATATTCTCCAAAGAAAATTCTGACGATTCAATTAAATTAGAAATATATCAGCATCATGTTAAATAAATCACTTCATATTCATAGAATAAACAAATGTACCAAAATCTTTTAAAAGTATCAATAAAATATTCGATATCTAATATATAAACAAGCTATAGAGTAGGAAATGTTTGTAAAGAAAAACTTTTATTTTGAAAATATTTGAGTGTTGTGAATTAATAATAATAATTAGTTCCTAAAGATAAATTGTGGGTAACAAAATCTAAATTTAAAAAACAAAAAGAAAAATGGCAACATAAAAGAAAAAAGTAAAGGCTCAATTTAAAGTTGATTTAAATTTTTAGATTTTTAAAACATGCTTTTGGTATTGACTTATAAATGAGTCCGTTGGTTAAATTGTGGCTGTGACGCGTTCAGAGGGTCGCCAGGTGTTTGTTTGTTTGCCCCTGATCGGACCACCATCAATCACCCCGGGGACCCGAGGGCCTCCGGGGGGGGGGGGGGGCCTCCCACCACCCTGTGAACTCACACAGAGGCGGGAGGCGGAGGTCCTGCTGGTGCCTGATTAAAAATTCATCAGGGGAAATAAAAGAAATTATCACTGCAGCACAAAAAGGAGAAAAAAAAAATATATATATATGGGATTTTCTCTTTTGTCCCTGTTACTTTCATCACCGTTTTTCTATAAAATCTCTAAATATTTCAAGCAGTTTTCTGTTTATACAACTTGATTAAATTACGTTTAAATTGATTTAAGTCGAAAACAAAATTTTGTTTGTGGTGATGGATTAAAACAATGCTCCATTCGTTTGATCTACAGACATTAAGGTGAAAGAGCAGAGCATCGAGAACATGATGAGGTGAGAGAAGAAGCGACGGATGGATGGACGGATGGATGGATGGATGGATGGACGGACGGACGGATGGATGGATGGATGCTTGTTGTGCTTCAGAGGAGCAGATTTGGTCTTACGAGATGTTTGAACTCAAGTTTCCAAAGTCACAGAAAATGTTTGACGTTTTCTTGCCGGCGGTTTCAGAGGGAAGAAGATCTACGAGCCTCCGCGCTTCATGACGGTCCAGCAGGCCGCGGATCAGCTGATGCAGATCATCGCCAGGAGGAGGGGCGAGGGGGAGGAGCTAGGTGAGTCGGCCCGCATCCGATTGGCTCGTCTGGACCAATCCGCACTGCATTTTGTCGGGATGAAAGTTTCATTTTTCAAGCTCTAAAAGATAGGATCAAGATAATGTATCTGAAAATGTTACGTTTGGTGAGGAAGTTTTAAATAATTGTAATTTGAATTAAAAGTTACTTATGGGCTTATTTTGAACAAACAAATGAATCGTCAATATTTCAATAAAAATATATTTTAGAAAACGTCTGATGAAGCTCTCGGTATTACCAGTTTACAATAAGAAAAAAAGACGACAAGCAAAATGACTATAAAGTGAGATGGAAGACTGAACAGACGCTCGAATATTCTTACTTCATCTCTTTGGATTTGAACAATATGCTGGTTTTCATTACTTCATTACATTCCCTAACTTGACCCCTTTTACCGAAATGCACCATAAAGTAGGCTTAACGAATACAAAGTAAGAAAATTGATCAAAAATCCTTCAGAATTTATTTTTTTTTCAAAATTACATATTTTTATAAATCCAAGTAAAATGTATGCAAAGATACATAAAAAGAAAAACTGATTTTAATCAGAAGTAAATGTTTAGATTCAGTTAAACATGGGAAAAAAATGATTCAGGCTGTTGGGGTGAAAGGTCGTGCTCAGTAGTGACCTGTCCGCTGCGGGAATCCAACCTGCACATTTCATCATTTCAGATGAAGACGATTCGTGACGATTCGTGATTGAAATAAAAAAAATCTTTATTTTTTTTTCCTGCGTGGCAAAGAAAAGACCACGAGGTGATTCTCTGGACAGAAAAACCAAAAAAAGATGTGACGTGTGCTGCAGGTGTGACGGAGGACACCGTCTGCGTGGGCGTGGCCCGGCTCGGCGCCGACGACCAGGCGGTGCGTGTGGGGACGCTCCGTCAGCTGGCGTCATGCGACCTGGGCGCGCCGCTCCATTCGCTGGTGGTCACCGGGAGGCTCCACCCACTGGAGGTGGACATGCTGCGGATAAACGCCGAGCCGGACGCGCTGCAGAACCTGCGTGCGATTGACAGCTCCACCTACTCCTCCTAACACACACACACACACTGCATTGTCAGGACTTTTAAAAACTACTTGAAGTTGATACGATCCTCCAACCGCCAGACTGAGGTGAAGCTCCGAGGAGGTTTTGGTTTGTCCACATTACATCACCAACCATGAAGAAGACCCTGAAACCAAACACTGGTCTGCTTGTCCTTGTGCGTCCCGTCGGTAAAGAATGAATTCTAGACCTGGACATTATTTGAAATGTCCACACCATGTGGTATTACTCTAAAGTAATCAACTAAACACACAATACATAATATGTAAATGTGTTCTTTTGTCCGTCTACCCGTCTGTGAGGACCACTGATTTGAGAATGGACGCCAGGAACTTGGTTTTACTACATCTTCGAATAACTTTACACACAAGTTTTTCCTTTGCGTCTTTGAGAAAACTGTCGATCTCGGCACCTGATCTCGCCTCGCAAGTCCTTAAAACTATTTAAATACCAAGAATCTGATGGGATGTGAACAGCCAGCGCGCTCTCGTGCTCGCCTCGTCTCGACCATTGTGCTTCTGACGGTGTATAATAAAAGAAAGGACATTAGGTGGACGTATTCTGTTTATTTAAAATTTCATCAGTTTATCAATATAAACCTGTTTTGTTGAACTGATGTGACCTGGAATTACTTAGAAAAAAATTATTCTCCGTACAACTCGATCTTCTGAAGAACATGGTGCATAAAAACCTCAAAGACTGAAGATAATTTAATTTACAAAATTTGACCAAAAGAGGTGTTGCAAGGAATCTGTCATGTTTCTCTTAAAATTAGAAATATTTACTTTTACACGCGGCCAGCTTACAAACCGTACGGGTTTAACAATCCTATGTGGTACAGTGTCGCTCGCTGTGAACTTCAGTCTAAAAACTTTGGGTACGATGCCGTTTGGAGAGAAATCCCCCAGAAAAGCCTCCCGCCGCCACAAGGCGGGTCGTCTTTGTTTACACCCCACATACTTCTTTTGACGCGTTCTGCCACTGGAGCCGCAAAGCACATGTTTGGGTTTAGCGCCGGCGTCTCGCTGATCAGTGCGTCACTTCATGCTGCACTTCTGATGGAAACGGTTGCAAACCTCTGAACAAACAAAGGGAAGAGCCGTTTTTGTCTTTTTCCAACAGATAAAATTCTTCCGGAGCCACAAAACATGTTTAACCATAAAAGATCACGCAGCTCATGAAGTTATGTAGTTTTGCCAAACGTGCACTTCATGACAATTTAGCCGTTTCGCCTATTTTATTAGAGTTTGGTTGTTGCAGGTAAATTTTGATCTTTGACATTTTTCTTTTTTTTTTAACGGTTTGGCCTATTGTTTGCTCCATTTTGGTTACCGTATTTTCCTGTCTATTGAGCGCACCTGAGTATAAGCCGCTCTCGCCAAATTAAAAAAAAAAAAAAAAAGTCGGGAGTTACATGATGCACCTGAACGCATCACCCATGTATCTGATGCACGAAGCTCCTTAACTTGTAAAAATCCATAAATTAGCAGCGTCATTGTTTAAGCCGAAGGGTTTAAAGCATGTGGAAAAAATAACTGCTTATAGACCAGAAAATTTTTTTTATGCCAATCCTCTCCACTTTTTTTTTTTTTTTAAAGCAATTTTTGCATTTTGTATCCTTTTGTAAATAGCAGTTTGTCCTTTTAACCATTTTGGCCAGGAGATGGGTATGCAAATCTTTAAAATATAATGGGATGGAAATTGTTCACTGAATTTTCAGAAAGCTTCAGAGAGCCGATCCGGAATGTTGCAGACCCCTGGGTGACTAAGTTGATGTAAGTCACAGCAGCCTCACCATCACCCCAAAGTTCTGACACTCAGAATCTAATCGCAGATTGACTTTGGTCACAAGATCATGACAACGGCCGACCTGGAACCGGTCTCACAGAGCGACGTAAAACTACCAATTTACAATCAAGACCAACAAGATCACCAAAAATATCTTGCACCTGGAACAGACGTGTATAGCAGCGAGAACATCTGGAGGACAATTCCTTTAGGGTACGCAAAACTTTAAACACTTGTCAAAGTCTTCTGCACAAATGTCTTGAAATTAAAGGAAACCATTTAGAAAGTGTTATTTTGTGATAGCTGAACAACAATTTGTGACGTTTGATACTTGTAAGGATACAAAGAAAACTGAATTTGAAGAACTATCACCTTTTAAAGATAAAATGTCAACAGAGTGAATTTACCGATACATCACTGAGAAACCCTGCCTGATTTAAAGGAGATCAGTTCATTTGAAATGGTAATTTTTGTACATCTCTGGCTCTGGGGTCAAGTTTTTCTCTCCTAAATGATCCTCACTATATGAAATCCTCCATCTCCGCTGAAGTTTACAGGTAAGTTATGAGAAAAAGTTTGCTGGGTCCAGTTGAAGTCAGCTCAGGATTTAATGCAGTTTGTAGACGTGATGTTTCCATGAGAAATCACCTTTAAAGGAACAGTTCAGATAATAAAACAAATTTAAATAAAAAAACTGACTTCAAAATAGAAAAAAAACAAACATGAGTTATGATGCGACACATGTTTTTGTCCTTCGATCCTCAACAGTGGAGTCGTGGTCCATGACGATGGAATTGATCAATAACAGAAATGATTAATGCAGCTTAAAAAAAAAGAAAAGAATAATACAGTGGACCCCGTGTCTGGTCACATGGTTTGGTCACATTGTTTTGGCACATTAAAAACAGTGACATCCCGCTCTCTGTGGGCCAATCAGCAGGCCCTAGCGGTGATGTCACCAGTAGTGGGAGGGGCTCAGATTGTCTCTGATTAATGATGAAGGCACTTACCCAGAATACACCAGTCTACAAAGTGCAGGGAGGGGGAGGGCCAGTGGTTACCACCCACCAACATGATCAGGTAAACAAAAAAAATAAACAAAAAGAACCCAAACATGTGGGGGCGGAGCTTGTTAGTTCATCAGTTCTTTAGCCCCTCCCCCTCTTTTCTCAGTCTGTCCTGCAGCAGCTTGGTGGGGGCGGGGTCAGCTGCAGACTGAACATGATTGGTCCCAGGTGTGGAGGAGGAAGCTGCGGCTACATGGCGGCGACGTCCATCTGAACGTACAACTGTCGGATCCCGGCCTGTGGGGAGAAAAACAAAACAAAACAAGTTTACTGCATATGGCATTTAATAAGTACTCTTATTTGTACCTGGTATCAGCAAGTAGCTAAAGGTTAGTACCTGAACACATCCTTTAAAAAAGTAGTATCGGCTCATCCCTAGATGTTTCCTTAGTTTCTCTATATTCGTCCGACCTTGCTCGAGCTCGCTCTTTTGACTTCGTTTCAATTCAAAATGGCCGCACGCCCTCTCCAATACTCTTTGGTTCACTTCCTGTATTTGCCAGATAGTCTGCATCTGGCATTTTCTCACCTGTACAAATGGAAGGGGACTACTTCCTCGAGTAAACCCTCCCCCCACTCAGACGTACCTGTGTGAATATGTTGTGCGTCTGGCTCAGGATCCAGCGGGTGTCTGCGTCTGGAGCGACCAGCAGCTTTAAGGTGCCGATGTAGACGTCGGTGCACAGAGTCCAGAAGTGGGGTTCCTGCAGGTTGTAGACTCCCTGCAGCTGCTGCACCTGAATGCAACATGGCAGATCCAGCAACTGGTTTTAAAAGCTGATCTCACCGGGCGGGATTTATTGAGTGGGCGTGGCCAGTGCTTACCCTCTGGTAGCACTGAGGCAGGGTGAGGTCCAGGGAAGGAGGCGTTCTCTGCATCAGGATCCCAATGGACTCCTTCAGTAGGGGCACCACACTGAAAGGTCAGAGGTCAACGGTTAAAACCAAGGAATAAAGTTGACTCCTGTAGTTTGTAGCGAGAATTCCAACACAGACACTCCTGTGAAGAGTCTGTCGGTTTTATCACAGTTTTCTGAGACAGGTTTAGTTTGTGTTTCATCTTTGAACTGGGCAACATGTTGAGTGTCTGTAGGTATAGTGTTGGCCTTCTAAGTCATTTCATTGAAAAGCCAGTTGTTGGGAAAGTGGCTGCACAATGAGATTCAAGGGGCGAGTGCAACTTTTCTTAAGTCAAGTCTCCAGTAAAAACGACAGCTTGGTAAAAGACGTGTGAAGAAAAGATTCCTCTTAAAATGGTCACGAAATAAAAGGATAGGATGCTACAAAAATCCTACATAGGTGATGCATCAAGAGTTTTTCAGATGTGTGGTAGCAATCGTAACTTTGAGGTAACTGTGTTGGATAGGTCAACTGGGAGCTTCATGTTGCAGAATTAGGCGATTAGCGAGTGGGTTTTGGTTTAAGTTGTTAACCTAAACTCAGCTGTGTGTAATCTGCAGGTATTTGATCGGGAGTTTGGAATCCGAGACTCTTCGCCCACAGTTTTTGGTCTGGTCTAAGTTTCACCCTTAAAGTGGTCTGCCTTTGAGGAATCTGCAGAATTGGGAGCTCGGCTCGGCTCCCATGTGACTTTGACTTTCCAGCTGCAGAAACCCGAGGACTGTGGTTGTGCGAAGGCCTCTCAGCCTCTCCGCTGACCACAGCGCTGCTCTGCTGACGCGTTCATTCTGCAGCTGGCTTCACTTTAGCCTATCAAACCACATCAGCACACATCATCCTCATTTATCACCACTGAGGCTTCTGGGAAATCTGACCACCGCATTTGCATCCAGAAGATCAGCAAGCAGAGCGCAGGCTGCTTCCAGGTCCACGCCGGTGGTTTGGCAAGTTGGAGCCCATCAACAGCTAATTGCACATTCTCTACATTAGTGGAAAGCATTTCTCCTAAGTGTCCATCAGGTTGGAGATGGATTTGCTTCCTTCCGTCCAGGCCGACGCTGGCTTCAGGTGCTTTTTTTACTGAGAAATCAGCATGCGGAGGTGAAACCTGAGACTTAATCCATCACAATTTGTTTACAGTTCATGACCGTTTTCTTGAGTGCAGCTCAGATTGTTAATGAATGTTCCTGTGACACAGATTCCCTTTAAGATAAACAACATATTTTCTCTTCTTGTTCTCCAGGAAGTTACATTTTTCAAACTTTGAGGATCACTGTAGCGATTCTGCTATTTCTTGTGGAGATAGTTCAGGTTAATAGCAAGCTCACAGAGGTTTAGGAGTCTTCAGACAGATTAGGAAAACTTTTGTGAGATTTTTAGCAGTGATAATGATAAAAGTTCAATAAACAGTGTAGTTTAAGATTCCTCCAGAGAGAAGAGCTTCTACTGGTTATTGAAGAGATCACTAGATCAACTCAACTAGTTAGTGAATGGCTCCAGTCGTCACTGAGCTGATTCTACAAGTTAGTAATGTTATTTGAAGGATTACTGGAGTGGCTTTCGTAGCCACTGATGACATTTGGCTTCATTTTGCAGCGTGTAATAGATCCTGAGATCAACTAGGAGTCTACTGCTTATTATGTGCTGCCCTTGGTCACTACAGTTGTTCTAATGGTTATTGAAGCAGTTCTACTAAATATTGAATTGATCATTAGGATGGTTCTTCTAGTCACTAAGGCGATTCTACAAGTACTTGAGGCAGCTCTGCTGCTGCTTAAGGTGTTTTTTGTAGTCTCTAAAGAGCTTCTAGTAAAGCAGTGGTTCTCAAACGTATGGCTATGGACTTATTACTTATTCATATTTATAGTAAGTATACATCATATGTCTTATATTTTTTGTTTCATTCTAACTTTCGCAACATTTTGATGATTTGATATATTTTCAAAGACATTTTATTTAAAAATGTATATTTAGGGCTTGTTCCTATGTACCACTAGAGGGAGGTCATGGTCCTAGAGAGTTAGTGGTTCTATTGGTCCTTTAAATCAGGGATCTCCAACCACCAGGCCATGGATCATTGGGTACCGGGCCACAAACAGAGAATAAAACGTTTCGATTTGAAAATGTACATTTAAAGTGTCTGCATTGAGACGATCGGCGACAGTCACCTGACTCCGATGAGGAGGGCGATCAGCATGGAGCAGATGGGGTCGGCAATCATCAGATCATATTTCTGCATCAGCAGAGCGGAGATGATGACGCCGATGCTGCCCAGCGTGTCTGCGATGATGTGTAGCAGAACGCCTGCGACACAGACAGCCAACACAACTTCATTAACATGCTTCACACGGGCCGGAGGTCAACGAGTAAGTGAGTAAAATCATATTTTTGAAAAACTCAACATAAAGTCCCAAATATTACAATAACTGAAGAAAACTAATGTGAATTAATCCTTACCTTAAACATGGAGAATGGTATCTAAGACTAAAGTCGATTTATGACTACGAGGTGATATTTTACAAAAAGTACAAATTATTTTGTTCAAGGGATAAAGAACTACTAGTTCTTTAGGTTATGTTTGTACATGAACAGATATTTAAAAGAACCTCAACCTGGATCATCAGTTCGGAGGTACCACATTCTCAGTCCATGTGTGAAGCAATGTGATGGTGTGAGAGCGCCCTCTGGTGGATCAGTGAGCATAAGACCAGGGCAGGTGGAGATTTTATTTGTTCAGTTTGTTTGAACTCCGGGACCTTCCACTTTAACAATTTTGATAAGCAGCTTTATCAGCTATCAGTTCATATAAGCTCCTCCTTTCATTGAGCAACAGGGTGTCATGTTGTTCACAAAAAAGACGACTCCACTCTGCAGAACTTTGTTTCTGAATTCATTCAAAAAGTTTCAGTACCTTTAGTAGTTTTAGTAATCCCCCCCTTGAAAATTCAACGACAATGTTAATTCTGCTGTAATACCATTAATAGTGTTAAAAAGATAACAACTGATTAGTTTATTCAACAAGTAACTCAACTACAGTGACTGAGCTTGTTACTCATTCATTTCTTCATATGTAAACAGTCCAGGGCAGAGTTGTTGTCTCCGTCCTGACTGCCCACTGAGCTTTAGCATTAGCTTGATCCTGCACTAATCCAGCCTCACTGTCGGTAGTAACATTAGCATTAGCTTGCATCGACAGCAGCTGTGAGCATTACAGGCCTTAAAGGTTAGTTTGTCTTTCTGCTGCTGCCTGCCTGTTGGCGGTTTATCTCAGCTGCTTTTCCCTAACTTTCATTAGTACATAAATCTTTCAAAAAGTACTAACTAACCAGGTTATAGAACAACTTCAATCAGATCAATCACACCGACTGACAAAGTACTGACAGTTTAGCTTTCAGCCACTGAGGGAGAACATAGAAAGGAAGTAATACATTTCTATCTGTAGTATTTAGCCAAGCAATTAGACCTCTTATTCCCACGATTTTCAGCTGCCCCAGACGAAAGATAATGGATATCTTTGGTCTCCAAACACATGAATGGCACAAGGTCGAGGGCTCCGTTCATTCACGTTTTGCAAGTTTCTTTTTCGTGGATGGATGGCGCACGCTTATGAAGTTTAATTCTTGTGCAAGAATAATGCACATCGTCTTAGGCTGCGTTTCAGTTTGGATTTCCATCCCCAATCTGCACACGACAAAATGCATGTCCTGTCCAAAGTTTATTAGATTCATGTTGTACAGTGTAGCCAGCTGTGAAATTATACGATTGCTAATATTGCAGTGTGTAGCGGCTAGAACTAGAAGTACTTACTCTCTGTGTAACATGCACATCACTGGTTTTGTTTGTGTGTGTGTGTTTCCTCACCTTGCAGGATTTGTTTGCTGGCGCCTTTCCCCGGTGTATGAAACTCCTCTGAAAAACAAACAAACAAACAAAAAATCTTTAACATTTCACATTGTACACCAACAAGATGTTTAACTCTCCCTCAACCTGCTTCATCAGCAGCTCAGCCCTGAGCTCCTTGTGGCCTGGACCCCGACTGTGATGACGTGTCGTTCTCTCACCATGAAAGTGTGGTTCCTCATGGCTGCTGTGGCTGTGTCCATGTCCTCCATGTCCGTGTTCTCCATGCCCATGACCATGTCCTCCGTGTCCATCATGACTATGTCCGTGTCCTCCGTGACTGTGCTTCTCCTGGTGCTTGTCTCCCCCGTGACTGTGACCCTGACTCAAGCTCCCGTTAAACAGTGAGTGACTGTGACCATGACCTGTGGACAGAGGAGAAAACCTTTGTGGACGGACGCTCAGTGGACACGCAGGTTTGATGTGCCGGGCCACAATAAACCTGTGAGGTTCTGTAAACGGCTACAATGGCTTACACAAGTGTATAGACCGTGCAAAATTCTCTCCTTACAACGGTATATGATGTGGACTGAAAAAAGCAAGGTTAGTCTCTGTAAAGGTGTTGGTGGCATTTCATTGAGTTTTAGTGTAGTTCTGCTAGTTTTCAATCCGGTCCAAAAAAGAAAAATCTAATTCAATTTCAGTTTGGGGCAATTTGGTTTTGGGAAGAAGTAACTGTAGAGCTTTAGTGTTCTGATGGGTTAGAGCTCGTTATCAGTAATAAAGTCCAATTGGGTTTTGATGTGGTGTTGTTGGGTGTCAGCCTGGCCCTGCTGGATTTCAGCCTGGTTCATTGAGGTATGTCATTACCTCCATCTCCATGCGAGTGTCCATGTCCTCCATGCTGAAACACAAAGATCCCGACCAGATTGACCAGCAGGCCGGCAACAGAGACGGGCAGTAGCCGCTCGTGGTGAACATCTGGAGGCTCCAGGGCTCTCTGACAGAAGGACAGACAGACAAAGACAATCAACACAGCACACCTCTAACAGCTCCTCCTAAAACGTTCCTGTATGCAAGTGTTCGTTACCTCCACGCCTTCGGAGAAGATGAAGAAAGCAGTGAAGATGAGGAAGAGGCCATTGACGAATCCAGCCAGAACCTCTGCTCTCACGTAACTGACAAACAAAATAACATTGAAACAACCACAGTGAACTGAAGTGACGCTGCTCAGAGCAGCGGGAAGGGACGAACGGCAGCTGATCGGCTTACCCGTATGAAAAGCTGTCGTTAGATCTCCACCTTGAAATGACAGACGCTGCCAGACCTGCCAGCAGGGCAGTGCAGTCAAAGAACATGTGGAAGGAGTCTGAGATCAGACCTAAACTGAACACGGAACACAAATTCAGAGAAACATGTCAGAGAGCGATGTTGGTGCAGGGAATTAATCTGATCATAGGTTTCAGTCACATGTTTAAGAATCTGACAATCAAACGGAGACCAAAACAATGAACTGGAAAAGGTTTACTCATTTAATAAAGAACCCGAAAAACGGCTCGGCTTTAATGTGCTCCGACCCTCCTCCTTTACAAACATCCATATTTAAAAACAAGGTTGGGGCAGGTAATAAGACTCCAATTGCTTTCTTCTTTCAAAACGTCATGGAGTTACTTTACTAATTGTCGGAATGCTCAGTAATCTGGATATCACTACGTCTTAGACAAAGAAGAAGAAGAAGAAAAAGAAGACGGCAGAGAAAACAAAAACAATGAAGAGCAAAGCTTTGCGCAGTAGTTGTCAAATCAAAAACCAGACCCCAGAACACAAGCCCGCATCTCTAACCTCTCGGGTCACACAGATGTATTCATGAACTAATAGCAAATCAGAAGAAGCAGCAAGAAAACAGCTGAAATAAATGACCAACACGCATGCACATGCACACACATTTCAACAGGTTTAAAATGCTGCTGCCTGGATCGTCACCTGGACACCTTCTCTCCAGTTCAACAATCCAGCCACTTCAAAATGTTACTTCTGACATTCAAGGCCCTCGATAACTTCGCACCTCCTCCACCCCGCTTCACTCTGAGACCTGCCTCATCTCTCAGCCTCGCTCCAGCCTTCCAGCCCACATGACCACCATGGGATCCAGAGCCTTCAGCCCCTTTTACCCCAAGCCCCTGGAGCTCCCTTTCAGTCAACATCCAGAACATTCAATGCCTGGACACTTTTAAACACCACTTTAAAACATACGTAAGATAACTGTGGTTGTTCTACTGCAGAAACCAGAATGTTTTCTTTTTAAACTGTGTTACTGTTCAACTTGTTTTAACCCGTCTTGTAAAACTCCATTATGTGCAATGGCATAGAATATCTTGAAAGGCACCTAAAATAAATAGTATTATAAAGAATCGTTTCACAAGCAATGGAGCTCGTGTTGATCGATGATCAATGGCTGCAGCAGCGATGCCAGAGAATCCGGACTGCATTAATTTAGCACAACCTGATGTACTCCTGTCTGACTACATTGTTGAAATTATCTTTTTATATTATATAGGAATGTGTCAATGAAATACAAAGCGAGGCTCATAGATACACAGCACAAGCAGGAAATCACCATTATCGTCAGTGTTGTAAGAAAGGTAAACAAACCACCTGATAAGAATCCAAAAGAAGGATGTATTTAAAAAATAGGAAAATTAATAAAAACAATCTAGTGCTGAATGCAGTCTGACTCTGTTGTGTGAGTGTTCAGTATTTTCTAAGTGATGCCAGTAAGCAGCTGCTTGACGATACTGAAGCCACTTACAACTAAGACCACATGTAAATACGCGTTTACGTCGTCGTTTCTGTGACATCCTCTTCATTTTAGGGGACTCGCGCAGTTGTTTTAACGTGTTTGTGATGAGTTTCTGTGTTTGTGTTATTGGGATTTCAGGAAGAATGCCCTGCATGGGCTTCACCATGCTAGGTGCTAACACATACGTGGCACATCGGGAACCCACACACACTCGTGCAAACACACACGCACACACTTTTAAAGTCGTTATATTCCTACCTGTTACTCCATAGTCCGTAGGACAGCTCCACAAAGGCGAAGGAGAGGTTTAGACAGAGGAAGAAAAACAGATTTCTGGACGTTTTATCGGCGAGAATCGACCTGAAAAAGGAAATTATAAAATAAAATAAAAAATACGGAACTCCATCAGCACATAAAAAAAACTGACTAAAATAAGGCTCTCCGGGCCAGTCACACACCACAACACTACACAAACACAAGTTAGAAGCGTAACGTTCAGAAATAAGTGTAGGTATCGGTGAGGCTAACCGGTTAGCTCCAGGCTAACAGCTGCTGGTTACGATCAGCTGGTTAGCACCGTTAGCAGCGAGGACTCTCACCTGAACCATCCCGACAGTTTGAGCACCAGGTTAAACTTGGCCGGTTTGTACTCGTCGTCTTTGATGGATAACGGTAACATCTTCACACTCTGACCCGCAGGCACACGCTCGCTCGCTCTCTCTCTCTCTCTCACACACACACTCACACACAAACACACTCGCACACACACACCTGCTACTAGCCGCTGCTACCCAGACGGGATGCTAACAGTCCACATCCGCTCAGGGCGCCTTTCACAATAAGGGCGTGGACACATCAACGCTGGAAAACCCCGATTACTAACCCTGTGGGTGGTACAACGACATCAGCATTATTATTACTACTGCTTCTTATACTGGTGCTGCTACTACTACAGCTACTACTACTACTACTACTACTACTACTACTACTACTACTACTTGTACAAGTACTATAACAAGTAGCACCAGGATTATAATTACTACTGCTTCTTACACTGGTACTACTGCTGCTACAGCTAGTACTACTACTGCTACTACTACTACTTGTACTGGTACTATAACAAGTAACACCAGGATTATCATTACTATGGCTTATTGTACTGGTATTACGACTAATAACAGTAGGATTATCATTACTACTCTTACTACGACTGCTACTATTTTGTACTGTTTCTATGACTACCAACAGCAGTAGTACTACTACTACAATTATTACTAATGTTACTACTACTACTACGACTTCAACTACTATTTGTAGAGGTATATGACTAGTAACATTAGGATTATCATCACTACTCGTATTGCAGCTACTACTATTTGTACTGGTACTACAACTAGTTACACGAGGATTAGCATTACTATTGCTTATTGTACCAGTAGTAACAGCAGGGCTATCATTACTACTGCAATTTGTACTGGGCCTGCAACTTCCACTAGTACTACTAATAATACTACTTCTAAAACTACTACATATACTGGTACTATGACTAGTAACAGTAGGGTTATCATTATTACATTACATTACTTCTAATACGGGTACTATTACTACTGCTACTACTATTATGTGTACTGATATGATAACTAGTAACAGAATTATCATGACTGCTACTTGTACTACTACTAGTGCTACTACTACTCCTGCTAATGTTAATAATAATAATAATAATACGGCTACTAATACTACTGCTACTACTAGTACTGCTGCTGCTACTACTACTATCCTGCTGCTTTTGCTACTTCTACTACTGCAGTACTGAGCAGCACTGAGCTGTAGTGTGCAGCAGTGAGCAGAAGATGGAGCTCTAGTGCGGCAGGTGAGCCGTACTGTCATCTAATTTTTTCCTTTTCTACAATTAGGATGTTTTTTCTCTTCATTATTTACCTGCTTAACTATGAGAAATAAAACCGCAGTAAAACCAAGACGCTCACATTCATGTCAATGGACTCAAGTTGCTTGAGTTTCTTTTTACCCATAGTTTATGGTTGGTACTTGCTGTGGTACAGGTTAGTTCCAGTGGTTAAGTCTATGTTCCTGCTTATCATTTACTATACCAATAGCCAAGATCAAGGCATTGTTGTCCTTTAGTATCCGTCTGCTGCTTTCTGTGCAAACTTGCAGTACTGCAAAGTTTAATTGTCTATAAACTTGCAAATTTTGGTAAAAAATGCCATACAAATCAATCTTTTCTAAAAAATATATATCTTTGAGATTATATTAGGATTGCTGTTTTGTCCCATTCTGCTGGTAAGCCAAGGTTATATTAACTTTAAATAAAACAAAAAAACAAAACATATTGTACCTTTAAATGCAAGTTCTTAAAATGTGGGCAGACAACATGCAGGAACAGAGGCCAAACAATATATCATGTAAAACAATACAATAAGTTTTTTTTTCACTGTGGAAAATTATGTCATTGACACAAATTAAGACAAATATTGCCCGTTTCACTCCACTGTGTTTAGCAACTTAAAATATTAAGACTGTAATATTCAGTGCACTGAATCTTTACTCATTTGAGTATTGTTCACAGTAATGTTTCTACCACATAAAAGACAAACTGATGTCCATTAGTGTTTATTCTTCTTCTGTTCTTTAATGTCTAAATAATGGTAGTGAATTGCTGCTTAGAGCCTCCAGAAAACGTAATAAAAGTTGTAGTAAGGGAACTCAAACTGGCAGTATGACGACCTATAAGATAAGTACAATCTATAGTGATAATTACTCAGATATTGTAATATTCAGTTCACAGTTCAGATATTTAAATAACCAAAAATGAAACTTCATCAGAAGATTTGTCAAAATACAGGGAATGCTCAAACATGTCACTGATTTTGTGTAATTATAAAACATTCTGTTTATGAGCAAAACCGTTGATTTTTACATGAATAAGACTATCCTTCAAATCAAGTCATTACTTTAAATGTCTTTTTAAGGAAAAGTCTCATCCAAGCCCTTGTTTAGCCCCCTGCCCAGTTAGATGCCCTGCCCCTGCAGTGACCCCCTGCCAAGACTTGAACATTCATTAATTTGGCAAAACAGATTTTTATTGTACAATTTAATGTAATAAAAATGTCATGTGTATAAAGTATACAAAATGGTGTGCACCTTTCATAATGAAAGCTGCGTATTATGCACACTCGGTGTAATGCGCATGACATGTAACGCACACCACACGTTGAGTTAAGGCCCCCTTAAAAAAATCCTGGCTACGGCCTTGGTACTGCATGAATAGTAACTGAAAAAAACCCCACGAACATTAACCTTCCCCTTATTAAATCCTAGTGTCCCCCTCTTTCATAAAACATTTTATGAACTATTCCCAACATTAAGTTTTTCTTTGCTATATATATTAATTGAATGGTTTTGAACTCCACAAGGTCCATGAATATTAAAGTTTTAGATTATAAAAATTGTTGATCGGTGTCTTCACGAAAACCCATCATGTGAACTTTTTGTTTCTGTTTGTTTTTTTGGAGAATAAAAAGTCTTTGTAATGAGCTTGCATATGATTAAGTTATTATTATCAGTATAGAATAATAATAATAATAATAACGTTCAGGGGGCGGGGCTTCTTCAATCTTTGGGAGCCCACACACGAGTCACAGCACAGCCCTATCGTTTCCATGACAACCGTGCACGGCGCTGGGGGGGACGCCTCGAGCGACCTGTGATTGGCCGTAAAGCTGCTGTCGTTCGGTCACAATTCACTCTCTGATTGGTTAGTCTTCCTGTCTGTCGAGAACCCTGTGCTTTGATTGGCTGTCCGCCCCGTTTGCAGCCCGCCTTAGAGAGTAAGCTCTTTGCAGTTTGCGCACTAATCAGAAAAAAAAAAAAAAAGCATCGAGCGGAGGAGGAGGTATCGCAGAGACTGGAGTTGTTTTCAAAAGTGGAAAGTTAATCTTACTCCCTGGCCGTTCGTGGGAGTTTCGTGCTGACTTGGATTTTCTTTTCCCGAGCGAGCGAAAAAGTCGAGAGTCATGTAAGGACTTCTCGGCCTCAGGTGTTGTTGCTTCACGATGGAGGAACCTGCGAGCAGGCAAGTTAGCTTGAATTAAAGGCAGTGGTCTTTAGTTTGTTGTTGTTGTCGGCGCGGAAGCAGTTTCTGTGGATTTAACGAGGTGTTTGACAGCTATGTCTTGACTGGAATTGTGCTGTGCGTTTCTAAATGTCCACAGAGAGTTTGAGGGGTCCCTGTCAGAGGGCGGCTCGGAGGAGGAGGACATGCGCATAACGTTACCCGCAGATGGCAGCCACAGTGGGAGCATCAGAAAGGTGAGACAAACCTGAAGGAAAGGGGTTAAACATTGTTTTTCATGAGGTCTAAAACCTTGAAAAAAAAAAAAAAATCAGTTTTAAGCTTTGATATTAACTCCAGAAGTATTCTCAAACTTTGGACAGCTGTGTTCTCACTAAAGACAAACTAGAACATTGACTATGTGGATCCCTTTGTGCCAACAAACTGATTTTTCTACTTATTAGTTTGTTATTACGAAGTCAGTGTCTAGTGTTTTTCTTCTTTCCTCTGTGGGAGTTTCTTCACTGATTGTCTTTCTTTTTGATTAAGAGATGGAAAATAAATAAAAATGAAAAAAAATTTTTGCAAATAGGCTGGTATAGGTCATTTGCCTTCTTTTATCAGTACACGCTCTAATATTTTATATTTAATGTATATCATCCTTCCATCCATCATTTGTACCACTTTATCTAACTCAGCATCCGGGCTGATCCTAGCTGACAATGACTGAAGGCAGGGTACACCCTGAGCAGGTCGTCAAACCCATCACAGGACAAACCCAGAGAGGCAGACAGTTGGACAGACTCACATTCACACTGAGGGGCAATTTAGAGTCACCAGTTAACCTAACATAAGTGGAAATAAATCATAATGTGATGTTACTGTTTTAACATTAAAACCAACGCCCGGGCCCCGCTACCCCCCAATTTTAAACCGCACCATAGACACACACATTGCATCCACCTCTTCAAAACACAAAGACACACCCTTACATACATTCAACACACATATAGGGCAGGGGAAGGACGGGAGACGTGGCTCCCCCCAGCACCTCCCGCTGGGGTCCCGCCCCGGCCCGGGGTGAGTGCGGCTGGGATGCGGGGGGCGCGCTCCCTCGGGCATGGTGCTCGTGGGGGGGCTGGGGCGCGGTGCTCCTTCTCCATTTGCTGTTGGATTAGTGGAGGTTGGGACACCGCGGTGGCCGGGTGGGGGCCCGGCCGGCGGCCTGGGGGGGCAAGAGTCATCACTCCCCCACCGTCCCGAGTGTGTGTGTGTGTGTGTGTGTGTGTGTGTGCGTCTGCGTCAGGGGTGGGTGTCTGTGGGGGGTCAGGGGTTGGGTATTTCAATTAAAACCGGGGGGGAGGGTCATGGGGCGGGTGGGATATGAGGCTCCTGGGGGTGTAGAGTTGACTGTCCTCCGACCGGGGCCTGCGCCGGCCTTCGCTTTCCTGGGTCTGGGGGCGGGGCTGGTCCGGGGCGCGGCGGCTGGGGCCGTCTCTGCCTTGCCGGGTTGGGGGGGGGCAGTGGGTGGGCCTGTTCCCGGGGGTGCGGCGGGACTCGCCGCCGGGGTTGGGGGGGCTCTCGACCCGCTCGGCCCGGGGGCCCTGCTCCGGCCTTTTCTCGGCTTGGCGGCTTGGGTCGGGGCCTGGGGCCCTGTGCCCTTTATCCTTCTCTTGTGGGCCCCTCTTGCCTGGGGGGGATTCCTCTCTGCATTCTCCGTCGGGAGCTTTTTGGGCGGGGACGTGGCTCTCTGGGGTGGTTCGCTGGGGTCCCCCCGGGGCTGGGGGGCTTCCGTCTGCCGGGGTGGCGGTGTCCGGGCCCGATGGCCTCGGACCCCGGGGTCTTGCCACGGGTCCCCCCACAGCAGTTCCGGTCCCACCCAGTGGACAAACCACACGCACACACACACACACGCACACACACACGCACACACACACACACACACACACACACACACTTCCACTCCTCACGAAAGGTGCTTCTGAAGTTGCTTGTTCTCTATCATCATTTGCTCAAACTTTGGAGGTCATGTTCCTCTTTTGTTGTCGCCTCTTTGTTAATTCATGTTCCTGCTTCACGTTGCTGTCTAGATAGAGCTGCTCAGGCTGGTTTAATCCAAAAACAGTTGGAAAATATTTGGATCAGTGTGATAACTGCAAATAATATATGTAGCACAACAAGGATATTGTATGTTATCCCCCTACCCCCTCCCCCCTCCTCCCTCCTCCCTCAACCGTTTTCGCTCTTTTCTCTTCTCTCTCTCTTTGAGCGTTCCCCCCCGGTCGTGTACGGCAGCCATGCCATCTTCTGACGGAGAAGGCAACAGGAGGAGACTCCAGGTCTCTCCCTGTTGCAAGACCAAAATCTGTTCTGACTCCGAAGGCTCTCAATCACATCATATTGTTGGCCCAAGCTGCCGAACAGGACAAGGGCAGAAAAAAAAAAAAAAAACAACAACATTAAAACCCACACACTGATTGCAGTGCTAACACTTATTCAAATGGCCAAACTGATATTAACTAATCAGTTTTAGGATGCAGGTTTGAGTCCCAAAGTGACCCACGTTTTTGTATTTGGTCAACGTGCAGCTTCTGCAGCCTATTTGTACACATAACAATGCATATTCACCAATACCTCCTTTAATGCCCAATGTGGTCCATTTGTACAGTTTTAAATGGTTGTGTTGTTCGTGAATTTTACAGACATATTTTATTTCTCATGTACGAACAATGCGCTGAATCTGTATAATTTTATCTATAGATCACAGACCAAACCATTGAAAAACAGTGACGTCTTCTTTTAGCTTGGTTCATGTTATTTCTTGATTTATCTTCAGCTGGATGTGTTTGTAAAGTTGAACATGCTTTATATGTGGCTTTGTAATGACTTCTAACTATTACCATATACAGTAAAATATATAGTTTGTCAGGAAGTATGAGTGAGAATATGTGGGCGGTGGTGTTGGCTTGCTTGTGCACCTGTGTGTTTTTGTTTCTTGGAAAGATTAATGAGTAAAGACAAAGCCGTTTGTTTACTTTGATCTGTTTTTGCTGGAGAGATGTTTAGAGAAAGTCACCTGGTCATTCAAGGATCTGGACGCAGGTTTTAAGCCTCTGACAGCACAGATGTCAAACTGCCTGCATCCTCCTGCCCTCCTGAGGGCGGAACAGCGGAGGGAGCTGGGCCAGAAGCCTAATCCACACAGGCACTCTGAGGATTACTTGACGTGCGCAAGCTAAACAAACACCTTAACTGGGTGAGAGGGAACGATAATGATAAAGGGAAAAAAGAGTGTGAGAAAGTGAGACGTGTGTATACACACAGTCAAAGTCAGCGGCTTGACTGAATCAGAACGTGATGGAAGTTACCACAGGGATGAGGAAAGGGAGTATTCGCCAATGTGTTTGGAGTCTGGCTGATCCATCTGTCATTTAGCCGTACATCTGTTTACCTTTAAGTGTGAAAGTGCTGCATTGTATGCCATATTGGTGATTATAGCTTGTAGACATTTTACAGTATGGAAGCTGTTGCCATGTTATCGAATTGACTGCAAAGGCAAGCAATATAAGGGTGCTAAATCCTCAAACAGATACCCAGCTCTGACATATTACCCTTGTTTGGTGATAGCTCTCTACTTGCTGTACGCGAGCAGATGATTAGCATGCTGAGAAACTATAATGCTCTTCACTCCTGAGAACTCACTTTCTCATTGTTTTTGATATGCCCTATCATGAACACATCTGTGGATAATCACCTATCCCAGTCGGTTATATTTGGTAACGTCAACATCCCTCCCAAACTAACAAAAATATAGTAATGACAGTCACAGAATCAAATTTAATATGTGCTTATATTGGCATAATGTGTCAAGTAAGTCTTGTTTTGTCTAATTTTTCAAATGTATTATGTATTTATAACACATACAGTTGTATAATAGTATTACTCAGTTGTGTTAAGGTTGTGACAACAGGATGGTAGAAGTTTTTAATAACATCTGCTTGAGAAATCTTTACCATTTCAAAGTATTTGTTAAGTTATAAGTAAAAAAAACAAAAAGAGAGGATTATGGACAGTTTTGCACTTCACAGCAGATTTGAATTTAGAGAAATATCATCCATCCATACACCCTTCTTCATGTCTAAGCTGATATAATGTTCTACTTTAATGGGTTTATGAGCTTCATGAATACTTCGATTCTGTTTTTATTTATATTTCCAACTTTTTTAAAACTGGGCGCGTAATAGAAGCTTTTTTGTTTTTGTCTTTAAAAATGGCGCTGAAGAAAAACATTAGTCATCTTCTTGGTTTGTCAGCTGCTTCCAACATGGCAGATGTGATGCTTTTATTACGGATTCTCCTCAAGGTAGTAAAAGCGTTCATTGCTGTTGTATTTTTTTTAGCTGGTAGTTTATCAGGTCACAGAAGTAATCTAAAGAAAAAAAATTTAGGGGGGGAAATTGTCAGAAAATAACTGTGTTTTGGGAAATGATTTCTGGAAAGCTGCAAGAAATAAACCGGTGGAAGGAATAATTAGTGTGTCCACATGTAATCCTGATACCAAAGCAATGTTCATGTTTTTCTTCTAAGTATGTTTATAAAAGCCAAATAAAAATCTGAGTAGATCAAACGAAAAAGAAAACGAAAAAGAAGAAGAGGCGAGACAGCATGAGAGTTGTTATTATCAGTAATGGTCCATTTGTTATATTTACTTTCTGTAGGGGTGTGATCCTTTTGCCCAGACTCAGCGCAGTAAACTGCAGCATCGACGAGCTCGCATCAACCAGCAGATCAACAAGGAAATGCGTATGAGAGCGGGAGCAGAAAACCTGTTCAGGTGAGAGGCTGGCACTTGTTTTCTCTATACTGATTGGATGGACTGTGATGCATTTGCCAAAAAAAATAAAAAATGACTGGAGCATGTCTATAATCTGTACATTAAAGACATGTCTGCAGTGTGACGATCTTTTCCTTGATTTCATCTCTTCATGGGGCCACAAAGACAGTTTTCGCTCCACGTTTGTTCATTTTCACAATTTCTTCCCTCTTCTCTTATTCGTTTGCCGAGTTAAAGTCACGTCACTAATGACCCCATGGAGCAGAGCTCGCTGATGACGAGCTGGACCTGTGTATCCAGGGCTAAAACCAAACCAATCACGGTGAAAAGTTATGATACTTGCTTATTCAACAAGGGAAATTGAGATGGTATTTTTGTGTTTTTGCGTGAAGTAGAAATTGTGCTTTGGTTTTACATTTGTGTCTTCTGTTTCCAACTTCCCTGAAACACCTGATTAAAAAAAAAGATTTCAGTGAATGCCTGAAGTTATGCTGTGGCTATGGACACCGTGGAGGGTAAAAAGAAGTTTTATATGATGTGTCTTGTGAAACGTGTTTACCAGCGTTATCTGGTGCTTAATGCAGTTTTATAGATTGACTGTTGTCAGCAAATTATTTGAAATTCGAAAAAATTGTAAAGCTTCTTTCAGATGGGCCTTTTCCTGAGAAACACTATTCAGTCACGTCCGTATCAGTGTGTCTTTGTTAACTTGTTGGTTCTGTCGCGTTTGTGGTGCAGTCCAGTGATGGGAAAAGGTCAGAGATCACGCCCCTCTAAAAGACACTCGCACACACGCCCCAGCACCACCCAGTTTTATAGCTCTGTTTGTGTTCGCTGTGTGTGTGAACATGCATGTTCATGTGCCGTATGTCTTCTCCTACTATGTTGTTTTCACCCTTTGTTTACTCTGATATTATTAGTTCTCCTAGTCGCATAAAACTAAAGTGAACATGGCATTCTTAGGCAGCGTTAAGCACCAGCAGCACTAATCAGCACTACTGTGCTTGTTTTGTTTCTTAAAGCGGCCGGCTGTCATTCACGGGGCACACAAGAGTTTTATCACTGAAGAAAAGGAGGAATGAAAAAAAAAAAGAGTAGTGGCGGGACATCAAAGTATTCCCTCTGAAAACATTAGCATCATCTTTTATCCAGCGTCTCGGCCTCTTTCTGTCTCCACGGCTTATTCTCCAGCCACTCACAGTCACAAACATTTCCTCAAAGTGTACATGTATGTACATACATTTACATGATAAATGGCCCACTGTGCAAAACCCTGAGAAAATAACAGTTTCGGGGAAACTCATAAAAGATTCAACTTGAGAGGAGTAAAAAGAGGAGGAGGAGCCACTTAATTAAAGCAAGGAGCTACTTTGGGCCTCTTGAATAGAGCTGCGTCAGAATCTAACAACATCAGTTTATATTAAAGGCAACGACAACTGTTTGGTTACATCTATTCAGGTCCCGCTTTAAATTTTAGTCGGGACACAGGGACAATATATATATAAGCAGGCTAGTAAATAGTTATTAGTTAAGTCTCGCTGGAATATGTTTAAATCTATAGAAACGTAGTATTTCCTCTTCGAACATTTCTTCATCTGACCTTTACAAATGCGTTTGTCGAATGTGTCGTATGTTTTATCATAGCTCATCATATATGAAGGTATTTGTACCACATTGCATCGTCTCACAAACATATTGTATCCTATCGTATTATACCACGTCATACTACAGGGTATACTGTATCATACCCTATGCAGTTTGTATATCTTTATACTATAACGAATCGTTGTGTTTTGTCGTGCCATACTGAATAGTTTTGTACCACATGTCACTGTATTATACCACACTCCATCATATTGTATCACACTGTACCCGACCAGATCATATTGTACTGTACCGAATTATCAACTCAAGCTGTATCATAGTATATTGTACAGATTTGTACTGCATTGTTTCATACTGTATTGTATAATAAGTTGAATATTGTAAAAAAACAAAAACGTATAAGTTGAAGCGATTTCTTATATTTTATCTTCATAGTTAAAAGCTGGGTGTTAGCTGGAGCTCTAAGTGTATAGTGTAGTAAACCCCAAAGTAACTGTAATCTGTGACTATGTACATTTTTAAATGGAATAAATGATTAATTGAGTTTTGACGTCACACATGGCACATGACACACATGGCAACACACATTCTTTATTTCCGTCTTTTGAATCTCTCTGTCTAATGCCATTCAGAGGTGATGACTCAGTTTGAGGGAAATAAAACAAGCGCTCCTGCCCCTTTTTTCTATTGAGATGCTCAGGCACCGAGACAAAGAGGACCCCCACACGGCCCGCCGGCCTGTAATCAGCCGGCTTTGTGTCCACCTCCTGTCCTGTTCCCATGCACAGAGTCCCAGCCCAGCTCCGACAAGCTCATCATCCCCCACTTTATTTGTTTGGCACGGTCAGTCTTTTTTCGCCCTGTCCTCCCCCTTTCCGGTCAGCTGGAATCGTCCACACACACAAACACAAAACTTTCATTTTCACTCCACTCCCTCTGAAAATGCTCTGGAACTGGGTCATGGTTAGATTCCTGGTATGTCAGGGGGGTGATCAGGGGTTCACGATGCTAATTACTCCACAGAGGGAGTGGAACTCATCAGGGCGTGTGATTGGTTGATAAAGACATTGTCCTACAGGAGGTTTTCCTCTTTGAGAATTTCACTTAGAGACTATCGCGGGCATAGTACAGGTTAAGTCCTGGTTAAGTTCAGTTACTGCAAAATATATGTGAAGTCGAACGAAAACAAATTGCAAGTATAAAAAAGAGTCGTTTTCCCCTCAAAAGCTGGAGCTTGTTGTGCGTGCAAGTGGGGACGTGTGTGAAGGGGGTATTTGGCAGCCCATTTAAAGCTGACTAATCAGATTGTCCTTGGCTTGATCCTATACGCAGGTGTGTCTGTGTTTGTGTGTGTGTGTGTGTTCGTGAGTGCGCGTGTGTGTGTGTGTGTTCGCGAGTGCGTGTGTGTGTGTGTGTGCGTGTGCATGTGCGTCCTTGTGTGAGTGCTACTGGTAGATGGACTGACGTGAAGACAGAGGTGAAGGTGAAGTTGTCTTACTGGATAGAATAAGATTATTTCTGAAGTTTTAGTTTATGACAGGACCTTGTAAGTATACAAAGACATATACTTGATGTGAAGTTGGTGCTGAAAACTTTTTACTGGCCTATTAAGAAAAATGTCAGACTTTATCATGTTTTGTTGTTTTATCTATGATAATAGAAGGACAAATACTGGAAAATCTTTGGGTTTGTTTACAAAAAAAGTAATTTTACCGTCCTTGACATTGAATGTTTTGCCCTGTTTGTTACGATAAAAGCAAATACTATCTGCCACATGCCAAAGTTTACTCAGTTGAACTTTCAGTTGAATTTCATACACACATTCATCCATTCATACCCGCTCTATGGAGACAATCATCCCTGAGGTCTGGAGCTCCTCCCTGCTGGGTACACCCTGGACGGGCCACTGGTCCATCCCAGGATTATTGCAGACTGCGAGGCGGTTACCAACGAACACAGTTTTATCTACAGCCAGCTTAAAGTCTTCAGCTAAACATGTTTAAACTGTGACATAAAAAGGAGAATGGAGAATGCTCCCAGGAGAATGTTCAGACTCAGCCAAGGGAAAAACATGCAAACCCGCCATGATTTGGGCTCAAACACACACAACCATGCTGTGTGGTGACGGTGCATACCACTGCACAACCGTGCCGACGCATTTCACACAAATTTGAATTGAAATTACTTTCAGCTCCTAGTGAATTTTCTTGATTTTTCTAGTTTGAATAGATCATGAAATCCATGTTAGCGTCTAACATTAAATGTATGTCAAAGAGTTTTGTTAATGTGCTTTAGTTCTCGAGGAAGATCTTGTGTACGCTGTCAATTTATATAAAGTATATTTGCTATTAGATGATACATTGTCTTTTATTTAACTTCAGGTGAGATACATTGGACTCTTGTTTTGTTTCTTAATAACTAAACCTTTGTGCTCAGTAACTGGAAAAATAAAATCACATTGTACAATTTTTTTTTAAGAAGAAGGAGGAGGAAGCATGATGGCGTTGACAGCTTTGTTGAAAGCACAGATGTGGTCAAAGAGTTTATTAAATGTGTGTGTGGATTCATCTTTAGCTAGTCAAACAATTATTTATCCATAAGTTTAACATTGTTCCTTTTCCTCCCTTAATCTCTCGCTGGATATTATACATGTTTCATTGTGTTTGCGTTTTTGTTCTGTGTCTTCACTGTAATGTTATGGGACAATCTTTATAAAAACTAATATTTCTGTGTAATATAGGAAGTCTCTTGTGAGCCAATAAGCGCTATTCCCTCCTTAATGCTAATAATCCGATATCCATAAAGGCTGCATCTTGAAACTCCCCTGTTTCCCACAGTCTTGATGATAAAGACATCCTCATGTATTGTTTGCATGATGAGGGGAACTTTTTGTTCTTACGTGTGTATCATCGGTCGCCATGGCGACCTAGCGATGCCTCAGCTTTCCAGGAACATCGTTTGTTGTTGACCTCAGACGTACTCCCAAAAGTGTGATCTGGCTTTACTCACCATGAACCCCCTTTTGCCTCCCGGATTTGTAGGAGGAGTGGAGAGCCTTTGACTGAATGAAGAGTGAACGGAACACTCTTTTTGTCTGTGTGCACATGAACAATCACAGATTAGGGTTAAAAATCAGTTTGGGGTTAAAAAACTTGTTATCCAGACCAAACAAATCAGTTTTTTCTTCCCCATCACACTGGAATGTATAATCTGTTGAAATCGGTTGGTGTCGTGTGTGTGTGTCCTGTGATGGCTGAGATATGATGAGTGTGTGTCATCTTCTTCATCAGGGCGACAACCAACAACAAGGTGAAGGAGACGGTTGCTCTCGAGCTCAGCTTCGTCAACTCCAACCTGCAGCTGCTCAAAGAGGAGCTGGAGGAGCTCAACAGCAACATGGAGGTCTACCAGACTGACAGGTACACACACACACACACACACACACACACACACACACACACACACACACACACACACACACACACACACACACACACACACACACACACACACACACACACACACACACACACACACAGAGCTCAGTTTGAGCTCGGTGGGCCGGACCACTGAAACGATCACATAATCATTTTGACACACAAATTTTAGAACAACTCCCAATGTTTACCTTTATTTTAGTGCAAAGATGAATACATTGTTTAAAAAAGAGGCAACATTTCATTTAATATATTTTTCACAAGCAATAGGTATAATTTCTTAGTCTTTTCTTCCATAATTAATTATAAGTTCTTTTTTTGTTTTTTCAAAGTTAAGGGAAGCTTTAAACTTATCTGAGCCATCCCCCACAGCCAGGAGATTTTTTTTCCTCTCCATAGGGTCCGGGTTAAAGTAGGGATAAATCCCCCGATTAGAGTGTCATTAATGACCCCGTGTAGTGCCCGTTTGTGGTCAATGTGAATGGGAGGTGCTGGCTGTAGAGGGTTGACGGCACTGCAGGGGTTAATACGTGGCTTTAGCTTTGCTTATTGGCAGGATAGAACACTGAGTAGAGTGCCTGCTGGGTCTGAAGGGAAGCAGATGGCGGTGCTGACTGGATAGTGATGATCGAGTGTTGTGCTACGTACCTGGTTTGGCCTGTAAATAAAAGAAAAACGTTATGTGTTTCTGTGTTTCCACAGTGAAGCCATCAACGTTCCCATGATCCCTCTCGGCCTGAAAGAAACCAAAGAGGCGGACTTTACTGTTTCTATCCAGGTGAGGACGACAACCATCCAGCCAATCTCAACCCATAACCAGATCATGTGAACAATTTCAATCTTGATATTTGATCATAAGATCTGTGATTCTCGAACTGGTGCACCTTCCACCAGTGGTACGCAACCTCTGGCTCAGGAGCCACATCTGGCTCTTTCGTCCCTTTTTCGGTTCTCATAGTGGCTCCCTGAAACCTTCCCGAAATTAAGTGGAAAAACTAAAAGCTCTAAAATGGTCTTGAGAAAAGGTTGCTGAACATTTGTTAAAAAGAAACACACCCAAAGTGTCTAAAAGAGTCAAAACAACTTTAGCTCTTGAAAGTTGAAAATGCTAAAAATTGCTCAAAACAGCTAAAACAGCCAAAAAAAAAAAACCCCGAACTGAAAATCCCCAAGTGGCTAAAAGCAGCTCGAAAGCCCAAAACCATGGGAAAATGCGAAAACGAAAAATGGCCAAAATGTTTAAAAGAATAAAATTAGCTCGAAAAGCTGAAACAAAATTGCTGAAATTGCTCAAAACTGCTTAAAGAGCAAAACTGAATGAGCTTAAATAGCAAAGGAAGAAAGCAAACACACGTAAGATGGCGAATACAGCTAAAAGATTGAATTCACTAAAGTAACTAAAACACGGTAAAAATGTTAAAAACTGTTAAAAAATTTTTGGGATAAAATGTGTTTTAAATAAAAAAATTAATTATGAGATGTTTTACCTCATTTTCAAGGTTCAACATGTTTCGTGGCTCCAAATGATTTTGATTTGGTGGATACTGGCAAAATGTCTCTTTTAGTCATAAAGGCTGCTCTAGTGGTATAAAGGGGCAAATCATAAATATCTATATTTTAATACAACTTAATTGAAACTATATAAAATGATCAAAATAGTACAAAACCTAAATAAACAATAGGTCCATAGCTAATAGGATAACTGTATATTCAGGTGATACTTGGAGACCTGAATATTTTCTCAGGTAGTAAACACTGAAAAGTATGAGAACCAGCGTTTTAGAGAGAAAACACTAAGAGACGTTCTCGACTTTATTCGCTTCCTTCATTCAGGTCAAACCTCCACATGTGAGGCAGAGTTTTGACTGCATCTCTCTTCTTTCTCTTCTCAGGACTTCATCTGCGAGCACTACGGAGAGGACAGCTCTCTCTACGACAAGGAGATCAAGGAGCTTATGGAGCTCAGACAGGTTAATAAATGTGCTTCAGGCGATTTTATAGAAAACAAACATCCCTCTGGTTCAGTATTAGATGTGTATTTATGAAGCCAGTGGTGAAAAAATCGTTGTGCCTTTAGCATTAGGTAGATGTAACAGTAGAATAAGTGTAATAGTGATTTATTGACGAACTCCCATCTTCAATTTACGTGAATCTGAAATACTATAAAACTCAGTGATTTGTTTAATATGTTACATATGTTGAAAAGCAATTGCTTAAACTGAAAAATGTAGGATCTCGCTGAAGTCCAGACCAGTTTTGGGTGATTCGATGTGGTTGTCTTCTTCAAACATTCAATCTTCAAACAAGCAATTACTGCAGCTGAAATGTAAAAATGCCAGTAAACATGTTAAAATATTAATGATAAAAAAAAAAAGCCATATTAAATGCAGCAAATGAAAAATTGTTTGAAGTTCAGTTCAGAAGTTGAAGCAGTTTATGATTTAAAAAAACTAATTTATTTGTATAACAACTTAAAGTGCTTGACAAAAGCAAATAAATAACAATAAATGAGAATTTAAACAATGAAAAATATAAATATTTAAAACAAAACAAAGGAATAAAACAATCATAAGTAAATGCAACATGAGAGATAAAGATGCAGTGCAGCATATACAGTAGTTAGTAATTGCTTTACTGGAAGGCAGCATCAGAAAAAAAGTTCTGGAACTTTGTTTTGAAAGAACTCAGATCTGTTTGACAGATGAGACGATGAAGTGGGGTCAAAAGGAAAATATAACCTAACATGGATCCGAGAGGACATTGACGTTTCTACTTAATTTAACTCAACTGAACTTGTGTGGCAACTTTTACAATCCTGGTCATCAGTACATTTCACTAAATATTACAAGTTACTGAGTGTGAATTCAGTCTGATGTTTAGGAAACAAGTTTTTGTGGAATTTCAGTGAACACACATCTCAAGATGGTTTCAACATATCGTTTACACACTGCAGCTTTTTCTTAATTGATTAGAATAGCAAAGTTTATAATGCAACATTTCTTTGTTGCGATAAACACATTTATAAACAGCTTCGCGCAGCTTGAATGAGTATTTGTGTCGTTGTGTTTGGGTCAGGCGATGCGGACGCCGAGTCGTAACCAGGCCGGCCTGGAGCTCCTGATGGAGTACTACAACCAGCTTTACTACGTGGACCAGCGCTTCTTTCCTGCTCACAGGAATTTGGGTGTTCACTTTCACTGGTAATACCTGATTGCATTTTTTCTGTGTTGACTGAACTGTAATTTCAAAAGAGTTGAAAAGATTGCTCCCCAAAATGTTGTGTGTATCCAGAATCAATTTGCTCCACCACTAATGGTTAAAATCTACAAGCCTGAGCTGAATGTGGTTGTGCGTTAATCCAGTTTAGCCATTATATGCAAGTATTTCTTTGAGACACAGTTGATACACATTCATATTTCAGTGCATCAAGTGAAAATCTGTAGTCCACTTTTCTTTTGTCATTTTTGTTAATCCTGAGAAAATCTACACACGGCTCATATGAAAGGATGAGAGGATGAAGTCTGCCGTGATTTGTTGGAGCGCTTTCAGAGAGGCTGTGTACAATATCAGAGACGATGCCAATTATTGGTATTAGTTTTGTTATCAGTGCATCCCCTGAACTGAGCTGAATTAGAATGTGAGAATAATGCGATTTTTCTCCAAACTGCAGTGTGACGAGTGAATCCTTCTCCCTCAGGTACGACTCTCTGACGGGCGTCCCGTCGTGTCAGCGCGCCTTAGCCTTTGAGAAAGGAAGCGTGTTGTTCAACATCGGCGCTCTGTACACGCAGATCGGCGCGCGGCAGGATCGCTCTGCAGTAGCCGGCATCGACCGGGCCATCGATGCCTTTCAGCGAGCTGCAGGTACAAAACACAAACGCACCTGATCCGTCCAGCAGCTTTCGTTTTGACCTGCATCTGCTCCGTTATGGGTTTCACTCGTGTCTAGACAGTTTCTTGATGTACAACTGTTAATTTCTTCACTTTATGTTATCGTCAGTCAGTTATTTTTACAGTAATTTCAAATTGTATTTAATTAAAGAAATTCATATGACTCATTAACATGCCACTGTTTTTTTTAGGTGCATTCAATTACCTTAAAGAGAATTTCTCCAACGCCCCGAGTCTGGATATGAGCGGCCCGTCGCTGTGCATGCTGGTCCGGCTGATGGTGGCCCAGGTGCAGGAGTGTGTGTTTGAGCGTGTTACGCTCACCACGCAGGACACACACTTTACCTCCCACCTCCGTCTGGCACAGGAAGCAGCGCGGGTGAGCGAAAGAGCGTCCCGTTTGTCTGTTTAGGTATTACTCATGTGACACACTCACTGTGTGTGTGTGTGTGTGTGTGTGTGTGTTCTGTAGGTGTCCGACGTTTACCTGCTGGTTCAGCAGACCATGACGCAGCCTCTGATGAAGGACTACGTTCCATTTTCATGGGCGTCCATGGTTCAGGTGAAATCGGAGCACTTCCGGGCTCTGGCCCACTTCTACGCTGCCGTCGCCCTGTGTGACCACAAGTGTACGTAAAAGATTATTTTCTTTTCTTTTCAATCGTTTTATTAATAGTTTTCAACAATTATCCCCAGGCAGGGTGGATAAATGTGACATGTCACACGCTTGAGTTTGACTACATGACCCATTCAACCACCCTCCCCACCCACAACCCCTCAAGTCGCTGACAGAAGATGGCACTATGTTCAGCATTAAATATAACAAGAACATGGCTTTCTTTCTTTCTTCAAGTGAAGAAGAAGGGAAACGGTCATCAGGGACAAAAATGCTGCTGATAAGAGAGAGAGGGAAATAGTCATCAGGGACAAAGAGAGCGGTGGGGAAACAATGTAGATAGATAGAAGCAGCTGATGGCGGTAATGCAACTTTATGGATGCAAACTGCCGTTAAACCCAAAAGAAGTAGAAGAAGAACAACAAGAGTATGTAAATCTAAAAGGACTATTGATAGATTATGGAGCCAGGTACTACTAGGATTGAGAACAGATGTTGGGATCTATAATTGATTACATTATGTTGTTTGGGTGTTGTGAAAGTATGTCAGAAGGGGTTCCCATGTCTTGTCAAATTTCTTCGTAAAATATTTGTCATGTTCACAAGTCCTGTTTTGTTTTGCCAAATCTCTTCTCTTTGTGCATTTTCTTTTTTATGAAAAAAGATAAATAGAGGAATTTTCTGAAACAAATGATAACAAACAGAAATAATTTGGGGAAAAAGTATGGAAATGATGCTCTCTAAAATAGTTTTGACGTGTGTGTGTTTGGTGGATTATTTCTTTGTTGCAACAATAATTGTTTTGCGATAAATCTTAAATTCTACCTACTAAGGATCATGCATTTGTGGGACGAGCAGCAGAGATGACTATGTGGGCCGCACCCATGAATAATTGATCAAATCTTCTTTTCCAATACAAAGTAGCATTTCTTGATAGCCTTGAGGGACAGATGTGGATTTTCCAGTTGTGTACAACTACAGTGAAAGAGTTTTATTGGTAAAACTCTGGAAAAATAAAAACTCCTACACGTTTTCAAACGTTAACCATCAAACTTGCACACTTCTCAAAACTCATACAGATATGCTAACGTTAACCGTAAACGTGCCCCATAGTGTCTTCTGATGAGGAGGAGGAGGGTGACGAAGCAGAGAAGTCCTTCCTCCAGTTCTACGTCAGTGTTCCTGCAGGGCCGCCGCTCGGCCAGGTTTTACAAGATCCTGAAAAACGACGAAAACTGGGTGAGTTCGCTGCTACCAAAGATAGTAAAAGTCTAAAAGTCAGGGAAATACTGAACAGAGAACATGTCAAAATGTTTAAAAATTGTTATTTAATATCTTGTCTGCACCTGGACTTTGCTTGGATTAAAGGTGCATTATTAGAGTGAGTTTGTTTATTTCAACAATCTAATCTGCTATTTCTACATCGGACTCGATGCTGGATTGACAAGACTGGACAGACGAGTGCTCGCTGCGTGTCTGTCAACGGAGTGACATTGTGTCTTGCTGTTGTGTCCGAAAGGTAAAGCCCACCTGCGGCGAGCAGTGATCAGACACGAGGAGGCCTTGCGTGTTCACAGTCTGTGCAAGATCCTGAGGAAGATGGACATCCTGCAGGACGTATTGTCCCTCACGCACAAGCGCTCCCTGGACAAATACTCCGAGCTGGACCGAGAGGATGACTTTGACGAAACTGCCGAGGCGCCAGAGATAAAGTGTGAGTTCCACTGATGACAGTAGGATTATGAAGGCGCGAGTAAAACGTACAGTTAGTGACTGTTACTCCGTTTGCAGCTCATACCCACCAGAAACCAGACATCACTGCGCCCAACTTCTCCACGGTGCAAGTGACAGACGTCTTTCAAAGACTGGTGAGCCCCCTTGGATTGAAGTGCACACACACACACACACACACACACACACACACACACACACACTAATAAATCCAGTCCAAAAACCTTTGTTAAAAGACTTACATTTACTGTTTCCGCTACAGGGCCCCTTGTCAGTGTTTTGTGCCAGAGCTCGCTGGGGCCCGGTGCGTTTGATCTGCCTGCAGAAGAGAGAGGGAGGGCTGGGTCTCACACTCAGAGGAGACTCCCCCGTCTTGGTGGCTGGAGTGGTGCCTGGAGGCTGTGCAGAGGCGAGTCAGACTCTGTATGAGGCGGAAATAAAACTTTTATCCTCTTGACTTCACCTTGACCTTAAACTAAAGTGTCACCACCACTGCTAGAGGGCATGAGAAAGTCACCACAGCTGGTGAATTAAAAGAAAAAAAACCCAAATAATCAACGTTGTGATTGACAGTTGTTTGTCCTCTGTGCTGAGCAGGAGGTGGGACTCAGAGAAGGAGACTACATTGTCGCGGTGGATGGGGAGGACTGCAAGTGGGCCAAACATGGTGAGGTGGTCCACATGCTGAAGAGCTGCGGCGACAAAGGCGTGGAGATCAGCGTGATCACGTTACATGCCAATGATACACAGGTGATATGTGACATGCAAAAAAAACGTCTTCTTTCAAACATCTTTCATATATTCTATAATGTGAATAAAATCTTTGCATCCTGTTGTTTGTTGCATTCACACGTTACCTCAACTTTATTTTTTCCCCTCATCCTGTGCGTTCAGCAGGTGGAGAGGAGGATTATCATGCTGTCCCACTGTGGCGACAAAGAAAACAGTCGGCAGCGCCTGCTGGGCGGGGCTAAAGGCCAGAGCTCCGCCTCCCTGCTGAACTGGAACAGGAAGAAAAAGAGGGAAGGCAGCAGTGTCACCAGGAGACTAGGGAGTACTTTCAGTCTGTCGTTTGGAAGCATCCGAGACACCGAGGCCATGTACTGAGACGGGACGATACCGGATCCACTCAGGGAATCAGCAGCCGGGCACGCGGTACGACTCAGAGCGACATCTAGTGGTACGACAAGAAACACCTTCCTGTGTGGCAGACAAAAACAGTCGGACTCCGGCTCACTTCAATGTTTTCCCGATGCCTTTGTTTTCCAGTCATACGTGTGTTAAGGTTTACTTTCATATTGAATCAAGGGGGCGTACTGTCCACACCATCAGATGTTTTCATGTCCAAAATCACTCATTCATTCTCTGCTGTCTGTCTCTCGAGACCAATATCAGATCTGGGTCTGATGCTGTGTCGGGTATCGCAATGCCACCACACCTGATACCACTTCACAGTACCGACCTCTCAGCAGAGCAGGGAACCAGTGAAGGAGCAGCGATATCAGCTCTGTGTGAAGTTTTTACTCAACAATACTTGAGGCAGAATCTTTTTATCTTTAGGTTTCCACACGAGCCAAAACAATCATTTTTCTCTCCGACGTTCACAACAACAACAAAAAATCCGTCCACACATCACTATGAACACAGCTCAGCACGTTGTAGTACATATGCCAGGCCTTTAGGGGCGCTGTGACTCACCAAATACACCCAAAATGCAGACAAAGACACGGAGACCACACATTTCTCGTTCATTCATTCATTGAGTTTTTTGTTGCTTTCATGAAAGCGGTGCACCTTCAGTTATCATATAAACACCTCCATGCCTGGAATGGAACAGCCAGAAGATAAAGGAAAAAAAAGCTTTATATTTAGCTTCCCCCCACCAGATAGTTTTTCAAAATAATGTTAATTGATTAACCGGACTTCCTGATTCTTTTCTGTAACATGAGTGCAGCATTGAAACGAAGCGTCAGACCCTGATGAGCTTTTAAACTGTACTTGTGAGTCTTATTTTCATGTTTTCAGAAATATCACGGACACAAAATGTGGTAAGATAAAACTATAAAATGAGAGAAAATATGACTGGAAACTCTACGTGGACTCATGTTGGTGATGAATTGAGATTAAAAAAAAAAAAAAGCAGGATTGATAATAACGACAACAACATTTTCCTGTGTTCAGATCCTGGTTGGTTTCCCCTGGATGTACAGTCCTGATTGTAATCTCATCATTTCTACAATTTGAAGCACTTGACAAGTTTGATCGGATGTTTTGTGATGTAGTTGTTGTATTTTTTTAAAATTTTCTGATGCACTGAGACAAATCGTTTGATGATGACGTAGTTTTTGATGTTGCAATAACAAACAGAATGGACACGAAACACACGCAGAGGTTAATGTGGAAAAAAAATTAAAATAAAATTTGAAGCTCAGAAAAGGCGTAAGAAAACATGTGAAAACATGTTTTTTAAATAAGATTTTTTTACACTTTACTTTATCACAGGAGGTTTTTATAGCGTTTTTTTTCTTTTTTCTTTGGATTGGTTGTTTTGTTTGATGAGTTTTTTTTTTTTTTTTACCTGATTTCACTTTCTTTCTTGTTTTTTTTTTAAAAGTTATTCCTTTTTTTTTTTTTAAAGACCATTTTCTTTTTGAAGACATGAGTTTTAGTTTCCCTTTTTTCCCCTTATACTTTTTGTCATTAATTTATTTAGTTTTAAGTCCGGAACTTCCTTTTGTAAATAAAATCCCCTCTGTGATGTGAACGATGCCCCAGAACAACCCAGAGGTTGTGTGAGTCTGACCACTGAACTGCAGAGGAGCTCGGTGGGAATTTCTTTCTTTTAATTAACAACATTTTGAATTTATACATTTTTTTTTGTAAGATTTTTGACACGAGTAGAAGTGTAGCATATTATTGTTTGTTGTTGCGTCGGTATGTTTGTGCCAGGATGGGAGTCATGAGTACAGAAAGCCTGACACAAAGAACTCTGACTGATGGAAACATCTTGCCAAAAACAGTATAATTTTTTCTTTTACCACTGTGATTCCATGGCGGGTTGGAAAGATCATGTTGTTGAAAAATGTCCATTGTTTTCCGTTCTTTGCCCGCATGTTACTGGTTTGTGAGAATGTGAGTGAGTGAAGAGAAATAACGTCTCTTTGTTTCTGTCCGTCCCCGATGACTGCACTTGGGGATTTGCACTGTTTTATTATGTTCAAATACAATAAAAGTGAATAATGAACTCGTCAGTGGGGGTTTCATTTACTGCCAGTAGAGCCCATCGATTACAAACATCACATTACAGACCTGGCAAGTCAGAGTGACCTGGCAAATCTTGACTGAAGTCAAATAAAACAATTATTTTTTTAATATTATTATTTACAGAAATTTGTTACAATAGAAAGCAGAAGAAAAATATTATCCAAGTTCTTTCTTTCTCTCCTTTTTTTTATTTTTCATGAGTGCTGGGAATGGTTTGGACCAGCTGGAACCAGCAGATGGCGGTAGTGCAACCTCACGGATGCCAACTGCCGTTGAACCAAAGTGAAGAAGAAGAAGAAGAAGAAGAAGAAGAAGAAGAAGAAGAAGAAGAAGAAGAAGAAGAAGAAGAAGAAGAAGAAGAAGAAGAAGAAGAAGAAGAAGAAGAAGAAGAAGAAGAAGAAGAAGAAGAAGAAGAAGAAGAAGAAGAAGAAGAAGAAGAAGAGAAACAGTCATCAAAGACGAAGAGAGCGGTGGGAAACAATGTAGACAGATACAACCAGCAGATGGCGGTAATGAATGCAAACTGCCGTTAAACCCCAAAGAAGAAGAAGCAGCGTCCAGCCAGTTTAGGATTACTTTTTACACACACACACACACACACACACACACACACACACACACACACACACACACACACACACACACACAACTTAATTACAAGTAACAGTACTTTGTATTTCTCTCAAAAGCTTGTTAAATGACGAGTTTTATTTAATCTTAAAGGAGCTTTCTCAGATAACCTACTCGAATAACAATATTTCTGTTAAAAGGAGAAATGTAATAGTTACAAAAACACTGATCACAAGAATCAGACAGTACGGAGTAGTGACTTCTGTGCACAATGAAGTATAAGTGAATGTACGTAGTGTTGCAGTAACGTGAGTGTTTTTATGTGGTCACTTCCTCAGGTCCTCACAAGTAGCATTTATCAAGATGTGAATTCATATATCATCACAAGGGGGCGCCATAGCATCAACCCAAGCTGAGGGATCCCAGTGTGTTTCCCTTTGGGACACTTGGAGCAGGGCTCTGCAACCTTTATGATCAAATTTACCTGGAGCCGCAAAACACGTTTAATTTTTAAAATGAGGCAAAAACACCTTGTAAGATTTCATATACTATTCAGTAGTTTTAAAACAAAAACTGTATCTTAGTTTGCGTTTCTGAAGTTTCACTTGCAATTGAGGATGGTGAACATTTCATTACATTTTATTCTTTTCCAGCATTTTCTGGTACTTTTTCCATTTTCAAATAGAATGAATAGACTAGAATAAAATTCATTTAAGCATTTCTACACACATAATAAAAAAAAATGTAATTAGTAATTTTGGATATTAACATATTCAAGGCTTTACGGAAACTAACATAAACACAGGAAGGATTAAAATAACCAAACACAGCAAACGCCATTCAAAGGGAGGAGTTATAGGACTTTATAGCCACAGGAAGGAAGGACATTTCTGGTATTTTATTTCTTTTCTAAGCAGTTTTACTTGTTTTTTCATACATTTTTAAGCTTCCCTCCCATTTTAGTGCTGGAATGAAAGTAGTAGAAAAGTAACACGTTCTCGTCAAATCCAACGCGGGACGCTCAGCATGGCTCTTAAATACCAGGACGATCTTATTTCTTTCCCCTTCAGGTGGATTCCTTGGTTTATTTTTCCTCACTGGCTTGTTGCCGTTAGGATGAAACACTTCCAATGTGTTCCACAGTGTTTTGTCCTCCTGAGCGTGAGAGAGACCGACTCTTCGTTCTTCACATCTTAATTCTCCATTTAAATGATTTTATTGACCAACATTCACACATCTGCCACTGAGGCCACAAAGGGCTGAACTCTGCCTGTTTATTTATTGTTTTGTGCATTTGGGGGATGAATTCAGGTCCATGTGGTTCAGTCTGATTTGCACGACCAGGTACAGAGACATTGATTCGGGACTACGGTACATGAATCTCCTTATGAAGGATCCTTTCAGTTCAAGCAGTTTGTCCTTTCAAACATTAAACCCAGAATGAAGCGTCCGTCCCGATGGGAAGCGGGACCTGTCCGTCCTCCTCAGGGGCCGTCGGCCGCCGCGCCCAGCCCGCTCTGCTCCAGCTCCGCGATCACCGCCATGTGCTTGAAGTCGGCCGGGTGGTGGTTGAACGTCTCCACCAGCCGGTACGTCTCCTGCCTCTGCGAGCCGTAGAACAGCTGCACCTGATTGGCGAGGCACTGGGCCTGGTGGACGGTCTGAGGAGAGCGAGGACGGAGAGCTCAGCGCGGGAAACGGCCGGGAGACGAACAATAAGTGCAGCTTTAACAGACTCACGATGAACTTTGGGTCGTTCTCCGCCGTCATGAGCACGATGCCCTTCTCCTGCCTCAGCTCGGGGTAATGGTAGAGGATCAGCTGGCTGGGGGCGTTCTCACCCAGAGTCTGAACACACAAATCCAGATTTGTTTCAGAATGTTTATTTTCATAGATCGTATTGGAAAGGCAGAAATAGGTCTTCTTTTAATTTCTGTCTTGAACTTATTGTGAAAATATTTCTGGAATGCAATTTATATATTGAAACACCACCTCTAGTATTAGTACTATCACTACTACTGGCGTTATTACCACAACACTTATTTCTACTACTACAATCAGCATCATTACTTTTACCATTAATCTTAACAATATTTCCATCACTGCTGCTATTAAAAGCAAAACTATTACTGTTCTCACGGTTGCCGTTATGACGATCTTTATTAGTAGTGTAGATGTTTTGAATGTGTGTAAATACACGGTGATCCCGGCAGCGTTCCACACAACTGATCAATTCCACAGTCGGACCCGTTAGTACCTGGACGTTGATGAGGGAGGTGAAGTGCAGCTCGTGTCCGTTCCACTGACCCACGAGGAACTCGTAACCCTCCTTCTGAGGCAACGCATAGAGAAACTGAGGGAGGGAGGGAGAGGGGGAGGGAGAGCGAAAGAAAACACACACACACACACACACACACACACACACACACACACACACACACACACACACACACACACACACACACACACACACACACACACACACACACACACACACACACACACACACACACACACACACAGAGACAGAGAGATAGATAAAGATAAAAAAAAAGTCAAAGAGAGAGAGACAGACACAGACAGACAGAGAGAGAGACACAGAGAGAGAAAAGGAGACAGAGAAAGAGAGCAACATGATGATTAGAGTCAGAAAAAAACCCCAAAGTACAATAAAATGTAAAACTTTGTTGGTTGATCCAAATAAAATGAGAAAAAAACATCGACAACATTGTCGACACTGAAAATCAGCTTCCTGTGTGGAGTTTGCATTTTCCTTCTGGACATGCGTCGGTTTCCTCTTGTCCTCTTTCAGTCCAAAAACGTGTTTGAGGTTAACTGGGGACGTGAATCGCTGCTGCCAAGAAGGCATATCCCAGCAGTCCTTAAATCACCGCGCTGGCTTCCCGAGAGTCAGAGGATTGATTTTAAAATCCTGTTCCTGGTTTATAAAACACTAAAAGGTCTCCGGCCCGATGAACACGGCCTTGATTTACTTCACTGTGATTAAGCAGCCGGACCCCCCGAGTGGGTTTACGGTTTCCAGGATCCAAACCAAGCCAACGTGTTTTAGCTGCTCTGCTCTCACGGAATATGTGGCTTCCGAAAGGCTTTTAAATCGAATTTCAATTGTTCTCATTGGTTTATTTCTTTTGGCGTCTTTAGATCACTTTGAATGGTGCGAAACAAACAGACCTGCTCTGCCCCCCCCCCCCCCCCCCCCCCCCCACTTCAGCATTGTTCAATAAACGCAGAATCTCTTTAAAGACTCCGTCAAATTAAGATTATTTTTATTAATGTCTGATGACAAAGACGTACATGGGTCAAGAGGAAATATAAGTTGCTATATAAATAAAGGTGACTTTACTTGACTTATGCTTCATTTATGTGAGATTCTCTTCTGTGGAAATGCAACGGTCGTGTTTTTGACGAATGGATATTTTCAATGACTGGACATTCTGGAGAAACATTTAGTCGACCAAGTCCACTGTCGACTAAAACTAGACTTAAGACTAAAACGTTTTCAGATGACTAAAATAAAACTAAATGGGGTGCTACTCAAAAGACTAAATCAGAATTTACTGTCAAAATGAAGACAGATTTCACTTCTACGCAGACGATACAGCGCTCTGTTTTCCTCGCGACCCGTCACGATAACACAGACTTAACCTTCCTCAAAATATTTTGATTCGCGTCGCGATGCCTCGCCAGCCTCTGCAGCCCGACTTCGGTGGGTGATGGTGTTACTGGTGTTACTGGTGTTAAGCTCACTTACCATTGGGCAGGACTGGGATCTGTTGAGGATCAGCTCATAGATCCGCGTCTGCGAGTATGAAGAGAGAGCATTAGAAATAGGTTCCTGTGCACGTTCAAATAGGAAAAGGTTCAGAAACCCGAAGTAAATAAAACGTCAATGTAACTCTGGTTCAAAGAAACGAGTAAGAGTTCAACTTAAGTTACTTTACTGTATTTCAGTCAATCCGAGCATGTGAGGTAAATAACAACAAGCAGACGAATGAAGCGTGACGTTGGGGCCGAGTTAAACTGACCGGGATGACGGCGCTGATCGTGTCCTTGGCGGAGAAATATTTCATCCAAAGCTGAGAAACAAACAAACAAACAAACAAACAAGTTTCAGGAACAACAGGAAGTGGTGTGGCGATTAACAGCGACGGTGAAAATCATCGGATTCAGACGGACCTCTGAAATCTCCTCGCCCGACTTGTCCCGGATCAACTCCAAGTTCAGGATGGAGCCCAACGTCTGAGGAAAAGCAGAAACCAGTCGGCTCAACGCAACTTCTACTCGGGTCAATTAATTGTTAGAATTAAATTTTTTTGATATAATATTCAACATATTGAGGCTGTAGACCTGTTATGTCAAACATTCTATTAATAATAGTACTGACATGATATAGACGGATCTCCGAATATGAGAATATAATAGAAAAGATGATTTTTTCCATAAAACTGTGAAACTTTGAAATTTATTACACATGAAAAAAGAAAATACAGGAGCTGTTGATCAGCAAAAATACATGATGCATCTCAAAAAGGAATTGAATTCAAAAGCGTCTTGTTTTGAAGACATATCCCTTTTTATACTTTGACTGAGTTCACAGCTGCAGACAGACACGTTTAAACCAAGGGGCGAGTGGATTAGACTAAACCTTTGTGTTTTTTATAACTTTACACTACTTATCCATCTTTTATCTGATGTCTTTCATCTCCCCAATCTTCAGCCGGCATCACAAACTGCACTGTGAATAAAGCCCAGAAATCTCACCTTGTTCTTGGTGAAACCTCCTGAAGCTCCGTCTCCTGCTGCCATCTGGTCCCTTTTCTCAAACTGTAAAGATTCAAACAAAAAGAGACGATGTCTTCTCACTCAGAGTGGTTAAAAGTAGTTTTGTAGTTACAGAGGAAGCTGAATGTTCTCAGTTTGGTGTGAAAACAAGATTTCTCTCTCATAACTAAAGAAAAAAGTTAGTTGGTTTCCTGTTATAATGACACACTGATGATGTTTTTTTTCTCATTGGCATTTACATTCTTTACAAAAAATCTATTTTGAAGGTCGACACGACATTCTGCACTACAAGAACTGAGAAGAATCTTCTGTAATCAACCTCCTGGAGCGCTTTGAAAGACCCTGGAAAAAAAAATAAAAATACTGGTTTGAACCATCTTGAGATCCCATAGCTCATTGGGGAATTGGCCCTATCAATATCTGACACTTTGCATGGCAGTTGTTGATGAAATACGAGGCCTTAACTGTTCAGTAATGGAGGTCGACTCCTGTCAACATACCATGCATGAATACACCGAGTGCCAAGTATTTACAGAAGCAGACACTCTACCTCTTCCTCCATGAGCCGGACGAACTCGACCTGCTTAGAGTGTCCAAGAATTTCCTTCTGGCCGTCATGACGCTTCTCCAGCCGGGCCTTGAACTCCTGCGGTTTGGCACTGAAAGAAATCCCGCCCAAGAAAACAGACAAAATCAGTTGCCAAACAAATCAGCCTTTCCCTGGAGAGCTGGTTTATACAGGGATACCATAGAATCCGGTCAGCATGCTGTCATGGATAAAACTGATGGCATTTGGTCAAAGAGTAGAAGAAAACTCTGGATCTGTTCTCGTAACAGATTAACTAGTGTGTATTTAGATTTGTGTATGTGTGAGGTGATTTGTGTTTATGTACATAGATTTGCACATATGAAAAGGAGTGATTTTGTAATATCTGTGTACCTACAACGAGTTGGGTATTTTTTGCCCGCAATAGAAACTGGCAGGCTCATTCGGGTCTGTACCGGGACTCCTCGGCTATATACAGCCTTAAAAACACTGAATAGCGCGAATAGATCCCAGAACTGAACTTGACTGAAGTGAGCCCGTGAGTCTAGAACAAAGGCATTAAAATTCTACTTATGTGGAGATGAAGACAATGACATTTGAAAAGTTGTAGCTGTAATGCAAGAAGATACAGTATTTACATAAGCCGTAAATTTCTCTAGATATTAATTCGTTTGGTGACATTCTCTGTAAGGACGCACGATACACGGCAATCTGTTAATCAATGGATGCTATTTAAATCTCGTGTTTTCTCAACGGGGTTCCGGGCGTCGTGCCGACGCTAGCTCGGTTGGCCCGCTGACCTGCGCAGCGTCTGGATCTTGTCCTGGTATTTGTTGTAGAACGGGTTTCCCTCCAGTTCCGGCTCCTTCCGCAGGGAGAAGGCTCGGAACTGCGTTGGCACCAGCCCGGGGATGAGTGTCCTGATGCCGGTGGCCCTGACCGCTAACATCCCCCGGTACAAACATGACATTTGTAACACAGCCGCGGCCATCTTTCCATCGTTACCGTCCCACATCTATAAACTTCCGGCGGAGAGGAGGCTTTAAACATAAAAGGTTCCGGCCAATGAAATTAAAATAAATAATCAAACATTAAAACATTGATATCCTCTCAAATGTTGATTTGATTCATTAGGGAAAAGTATCGGTAATTGCAGAAGGTGGAGCTGTTTATTGAATTGTTTATTTAGTTATATAAAATATATATGTTGTGGTCTTTCTTTCTCTCCCCTGTTAACCACCTTTTTTGCTCTCTCCATCCCTCTTCTTCCCTTTATACCTCCCCGTCCTTCGCTGTGTGAAATAACCCTTCAACAGGACTTTGGAACTTTCTCTGTGTTTTTGTTCAAATAGGATTCTCCCCTAATTTTCACACATTAAAAATACAGGTGTTAATGCTGAAATACTTTTCATTATGCTTTTTTTTATTTTTTAACAAAAATATTTCAACATTATCATATTAATAAATGTATAAATGAAGAAACAGATTGTCACGTCACTTTAAAGTAACTAAAAATCAGCACAGTTATAGTTACTAGTTACAGTTTTAATTAGAGTTTGATTTGGTGAGATGTTTCCAGTCAGTCATCGCAGCAGCACGAGATTATGTTGTCCTCTCTCTCTCATTCTGTGTGTGTGTGTGCGTGTGCGTGTGCGTGTGCGTGTGCGTGTGTGTGTGTGTGTGTGTGTGTGTGTGTGTGTGTGTGTGTGTGTGTGTGTGTGTGTGTGTGTGTGTGTGTGTGTGTGTGTGTGTGTATGTGTGTGCTCTGACAGACGCCACACTGGCTGTAAATTCTACGAGATGTGTGTTTCCCTGATGACTGTCTGAGTGCTCCTGTGTTTACTTTCCACGGCCAATCATTTTTCAATCGCTAATCAATAAAACAGAGCAGCTGGGAGCAGTTCATGACGGTTCGTCGAGGCCCCAGCACATCATGATGAAGGAGACGATGATGATGATGTTGATGATGGCGATGCTGGTGTGTGGTTTATGTGCGCCTGTACCATTAAGAATGCCAGCAATTGAATTATAGCGTATTAATTCGTCAACCACTGTGCTGATTGCTATTTATTTATATTGCACCATCATTTTAGCCAATGTTTTTTTTTTCCCCATATTTTTCCAAAAACCTTTGGAAAATATGTGACACAACTGTATTTGACTGACAGAGCAAGAACAACAACAACAAAAAAAAGCCCAAAAGAAAAAGTTACAGAGTACAAATAAAAAATAATCAAAGAAAAGAAAAGCAAAGAAACAGAAACAGAAAAGTTTGAGAAACTTGTGAATGACAGAAGGAAACATTCTCTGGAGGAACAAAGAAGGATAACTGACGGTGCAGTTACATGTAGGGATGGAAAAATAAATGCAGCAAATATGTTTTTTTTTGTTTTTTTTCATAACGCTTTTTCTTTTTCTTTTTTTTTTACAGACGTGACTTGTAGTCCAGAAAGTGTAGCTGCTCAGTGTGAAAGGTCCATCTTCAGATATGTTACTGATCATTATTCAGATAAAATGAGTTTGTTTCCAATATGAACTAAACATTAAATTTCTCCTCCTAAGTCCTTTCAGTGAATCACCTTTATCTTTGAAATTTAATGAGTTTGATCCCAGACTGGGATGTTCTGGTTCTGGTGTCTGTAACCGTGAACCCACAGCTCAGTCTTCAGTGCCGTCACACGTTGACCGCTTTCTTTAAACTACTCTCTGCTTCTCTTCCTCCTCCTCCTCCTCCTCCTCACTCTCTTTGTGATGGGGGTCCTGCTGCACGGGGGATGTATATTTTATGTGCGGCTCTGGAGGCTTTTACCATTAATTATAGAGAAACACTAAGCTCTCCATTTGCTGGACAGATGTTATTTTTTACTTAAGGAGAGAAAGGGGACTGTTCCATAATTCAGAGGTAATCCCGCTCGCCAGAGAACAAATAAATAAATGAATAAATAAATAAAGCAAAAGCAAAAACCACAAACATTGGCGAGCTCAGACGTGTTACACGGCAGCCGACACACACGCACAGATTTCCTGCGCCGCGTTTGGCCTTTAAGTGCCTTCCATGTAATAAATATGGAACAGTCGCTCTATCGTTTCATTTTTTATTCAATCTCCACAAGTATTTCACAAAATCACACACACACACACACACACACACACACACACACACACACACACACACACACACACACACACACACACACACACACACACACACACACACACACACACACACACACACACACACACACACACACACACACACACACACACACACACACACACAAAGCAGGCTTTTTTAGCATCTCAAAAATGGATGTGTCAAACTCAACAAGAGAAAGTGAAGGAAACAAACACTGATAGACGTAAACATCAAACACAGAACAACTTTCATTCTTATCAATGCAAGTATTGGACATTTTTCTAATTCCAGTTTATCAAATGTGAAAATCGTGAATGAAACGTCACTTTGGACTTTGGAAAGTTGATTTGCAGAGTAGTTCACGTATAGTTACCAGTTACTTTCATAAATAGAAGTAAAAGTACTTTACTCGTTACTGAAAATTACCACGGGAATAACTTCAGATACATCATGTACTGCTGTAAACAGAATAGAGTTTAATTACTGAAAAACGAATAGCTGATTCTAGCTGGTCACTGCTGGTAAAAGTTGTGGAATTACTAACAAAATGAAAACTTGACTACAATTATAGTTACAGGTGACTTCTTTAATGGCAGCATTACCTCACTAGTTACTGAAAATTATTACTCAATTGCAGTTATGAGATTCTATTGTGAAAAGTAGTTGGAATTACTTTATTAGTCATCAAAAATATGTACTTCATAAGTTATATTTAGGTAGTAGTTTCCTTCCAATGGAAGTAACTATATCAGTACTCCATCACAGTTATTGCTACTTCTCTAAATAGTAGTTGTGTGACTTTACTTCGGTACTGAAAATTAGAATTGATTATAATTATAGCTACTTCATTAGATAGCTGAGAAGTCACTTAACAAGTAACTGTAAACTATTACTACGTTCAGTTACTTTTAATGATAGAGGAGTTACTTCACCAGTTAGTGAAAATTATTATTTCTTTTGGAAACAGTAGAAGAATGATTGTGCCATGTACTGACACTCAGTACCTGATTACAGGTATTGTTACTTATAAATCATTAGTTTTGAAAACACAAATCATGTAATGTATTCGTTTTATTGAGCAGATTAGTTTGTAAATGTGTTTTACTGTCTTTGTAAAGTTTCCCTTCACTTTCTTCTTCAGCATCTGAAGGAAAATGCAATGTGAGAACATTTTTAGGAGACAAAAACAAAGACAAAAACAAAAAACAAAAGTCTGGTTATTGCTCCTCCTGGACATTAAAAGTCTGATTCTCCTGTCTGCTCAGGGAGCTCTGAGAGTTTCTCCCGTCGGGTCGAGTGTGTAACGCGTGTTATCAGGTTTGATTTCAAGCCTTGGGGTTTTCTGGGTCTTGGGACCGCTCACTTACCCTCCCTCCGGCAAGCTGAAATCGCACCCCTGGGCCAGTGGATGACCCCTACACACACACACACACACACATACACACACACACACACACACACACACACACACACACACACACACACACACACACACACACACACACACACACACACACACACACACACACACACACACACACACACTCACACTGAGTGAGAAAGGGTTGTGCTAGGCGAAGGATTCCCATCGTTTTAGAGAAGGATCCCATTAAAAGTGCATGAGTGTGTCTGTCTAGGAATCAAGACACCCGCTCTGCTGCTCTGCAGCCGATAGCTCTGTACACACACACACACACACACACACACACACACACACACACACACACACACACACACACACACACACACACACACGTGTGTGTGTTACTTATTCATGTACGCCGTTATTAGGGCATCCTGTGGTGGGCATCACTCACAGTGCAGAATGAATGAAAGCAGAACATGCCCTTGTTTTGTCTCTGGGCCTGGGGGTTGCTGCTGCTCTGCTTGGGATCCATCCTGCAAACACACAACCTGCAGAGCTCCACATGAAATAAGTTACACAGTCAGATTAAGTCTGAAAGGTAAAGAGCTTCATTTGCAGTCTCTCAATGGTCAATCTTTTAAACCTAAACAAAGTTTAAACCTCGATCTCCCTAAATGTTCAGCCTTTGTCTGACACTTTCACACCCCGCTAAAGCTGAACACACACAGTTGCCACCTATGTAGATAAAAAGCCTTTAAATAAAAACAAATAAATATTTTATGGGGTTTGAAAATATACATTTAAGACCAGTGCAGGAAGAATCCTTAAATATAACAGAAAATGCATTATCAATATTAATGAGCTTATTATAATTACTGCTGGCATTACAAAAGTAGTGGAAAAGGTGACATGCCTGCAGAGTAATAGAATACTAAACAAGCATGAAAAATATCATTAAAGGATGTTAGAAGCCGATATTTAATATAATGATAAAGTAATTTATATTGTAGAAAATGTGCATGCTAATTGGAGAAGCAGAATAAACAGTATGTTAATGTAATTACCTGCACGGTTTCATTCCTTGGTACAAAATGCAAACATTTAAAAAAACAGTTTGATCGTTAATCTCATCATTAAACTCTTAGATGTCAAAACAATAAGAAAGTTAAATGATCTCACTCCTCTTAAGGAAGCAGTTGAGTTTTTTCTGTTTCGGAGCCACCAGAGTTTGTGGCCATGCAGCGGGTTGATGTGACGGACGGACGCCGAGCAGCGGAGCGGAGCGGCGGGGTGCAGCTGCTCCGCTGTGCTCCGCTGCTCCGGGCTGCAGCTCCACCTTCAGCCAGCAAGCGGCGCTGCACGCACACAAACGGAGCAGAGCCCCGAGGCCACGGGGAGGCCAGAAACGAGTCGCGAGGGACAGCATGGGGAGGTCAGAGTGAACACACACACACACACACACACACACACACACACACACACACACACACACACACACACACACACACACACACACACACACACACACACACACACTGGCTCGTCCAAAACCGAAGGGTTGGTGGTTTGAATCCCACACCCTGTCTGACTTTCTTTTGTTACATTCTCTTCCGTTCCTTCCGTTATTTTTCTTCATTCTTTCTTCATCGTATCTAATTGTTTTTCTTTCCTCACCTCCTCTCCTTGTTTACATCTTCAGTTTCCCTTCTTCAGCCTTTCTTTTACAAAAAAAACTTGTTTTCCTCCTCTCGCTCTCTCCTCTCCTCTCCTCTCCTCTCCTCTCCTCTCCTCTCCTCTCCTCTCCTCTCCTCTCCTCTCCTCTCCTCTCCTCTCCTCTCCTCTCCTCTCCTCTCCTCTCCTCTCCTCTCCTCCGCCCTGGCCACGTTCCAAGGACGGATGGAGGGGGAGCATCCGGAGCGGCGCTGACAGCTGTCACTTTGGCTGGTGCTAATGCAGATGGGCTAACCTGAAATGAGCAGGGACAGGCCTGAAGCTCAGCGCGTCACTGACCGCCTCCCCCTCCCCTCCCCTCCCCTCCCCTCCTCCTCCTCCTCCTCCTCCTCCTCCTCCTCCTCCTCCTCTTCCACAGGGAGACGCAGCAGTGGAGTGCGGGCTGAGGTGCAGGGTGCGGTGGTGGGACGGGAGAGATAAGGCGGCGGATATAAGAGGGGTCAGCGGGGTCACGGTGTGGTTAGCACTGACAGCGGGGCTCTGAAAGCGATCCAGCGCCAAGCCAGAGGCCAAAAACTAGCGGGAAGGAGGGAGGACCAGGGGCGGAGATGGAGGACAGCGATGGGAAATACTGGAGGAGTTCATTCTTGACGCCAAGCCTCCAAATCAGTTCTCAAAAACAAATTCTGAATTATAGCAAAATGGTTTCTGAAATCAGGCTTTTCAGCGACTTTTTAAATTATTTCCTGACTTCTGAAACTACTTCGTAGTCCCATTACCACACTTCATATATTCACCAAAAATCAATATTTTACCTTGAAAAACCTACAAACAACCTGGGAAATCTTTCTACTTACAGAGAGGTTTATTTACAACGGATCTTGGCTTTAATCACTTTCATTTGCTTGATTTGAAATTAGGTTCTTGCACATTTATCAGACTGTGCTTAATCTAATAGAACAATAGCCTCCCGCTGTCAGAACAAGGAGTTTTTAAACAACCACACCATAAAATCTGTAAATCTTAAAAGAAAATCTGTTAATAAACAGAGCCTAATCCAGATAGATGTTTGCTGGTGGCGGTGTAATAAACAGGACAGTTTGACTTATTTGTAAAGAAAAGCTATTCGTAGAAGTCAACACTATGTTTCCGTAATCGCCTTTTTAGTAAAGAAAAGTGAAAACAAATCCAACATTGGAATTATAAAATAGTCTCCAGTAAAAAACCCCAAACAAGTCACTAGATACCACATACTTGGATAAAATGAGCTTAAATTCTCTGTTTAATTTTACTCAAACTTAAAAGAATCATGAGAAAATATGACTGACAGTAACTTTAAACGGAGGACAGAGGTTTTATGGAGCTTCTATCTCCTCGGTGTAAAAGTCTCTGGGGGGGGGGGGGGGGGGGGGGGGGGCTGGTCTGTTCATGATGAGCTCTACATCGTCTGCTGCAACAACGTCTTTACAACTTCAGAGCAGACTTATGTAAAAAAAAAAAGAAAAAGAAAGAAAGCAAAAACAGGTCATCATGCTTGTGAATAATACATACATCCAGCTCAAACTACCCCGTTTGCCAGCTGCGACACTTTCTACTGCGGAGCAACAACAATGCTCACAAACACCAGTCCAGTCCAGAATAAATGGAGAGATTTGGATGCAACGGTAGTAAAAGTGAATATTAGTGAATTAATTGAAGGAAAAGGCAAAGATTGCACTAAAACTGTGATAATATGCAAAATTAAATTACACGTTATCGCGTGAGTTGTGGACCGGAGAAAGAATGAAAAGCCCGGAGAAGAAATTTCCAGGGAAAGAAAGGGGGGGATTCGGAGGAAAAATAAGCAGTGGAGGGATGAAGTTGTGCCTCTAAAAGGACTCGTGCTCATTATAAGAGCTGGTGTCAGCCTCAGTCTTTCCTTCTGTGGATCTGTAAATGTCAGATGCATGCTCACTTTCACTCTGCGCCCGTGTATGTGTGTGTGTGTGTGTGCGTGTGTGTGTGTGTGTGTGTGTGTGTGTGTGTGTGTGTGCGTCCCACTCGGTGTGTATCCACCACAGTGCGTGCTGATTCAGCTCGTTATCTGATGGAGCCATAGACAGAATGAGTTTAAATCTCAGCATCGCCGCCAGCTCTCACAGTGCTTCATCTACTGTTTGCTCGCGCTCTCGCTCTCACACTGCACACATCAGGCTTCACAGGTGCTCCCTTGCTCTGAAGGAACACCCCAAAAGTGAGAAAGAAAAGCATGAATTTACAGAAAAACCCTGGCGTAGTTTAGTTATAGGCTTTCAGTTTTAGCAGCCGTGACTCCGAGTGACTTCAGAAGAGAGGTTGAAGACAATTTTTAGCGTGGAAATGTAATTTTTTACTCGTGGTTATGTCATTTATAGTTTCTGCTGTACATCAGCATTGACTATAAATCTACTAAACAAGCTGTGTAATAATCTTTTATCAGAAATGTGAGTGTGGTTAATGAAAAGTGTGGTTAAGTACGGTTATTAATTAGTTTAATTCAATTCATTCCGAGAAAGTCATGTTTTCATCATGGTTTGTATGTATGTATGTATGTATGTATGTATGTATGTATGTATGTATGTATATATTTGACCAACTTTTTGCAAAAACTCCTCACCCTAATTGCATAAAAAGGATGCTCAGGGATGATTTGTCATCATCCAAGGACAAATCGATTAGATTTTGGGACGTTAACGGCGAACCATTTCCAAACAAATCCCCAAAAATGCAAAACACTTTCCCACACAAAACGGATGAGAGAGGCACCACATGGAGGCGATCTCAGGGGATCATCGTCGGTTGTCATGGAGACGCTCCCTGGTCAGTGTTTTCACACTGTGACGTAGCTACCTGAGCTACCTAGTTAGCATCGATATGAGCTAACGGCTATCAGGCCAGCGATGCTAACTCAGTTCCGCAAACAAATGTGGCGTTGGCGAAGGTTGGCGCTCTACCAAGAGTAGTATTTGTTGTAAAGTATCCTTTAGATGTTTAAATTCCCTTATTTGCAAAACGCCTTTGTCATTTTCATTGGGACCTCTTGCTAGGACGGAGGACAGGAGACACCCTGGACAGGTCGCCAGTCAATCATAGCCGTCATGGAAGAAATACAGAGTGACAGACAACCACACACACTCACATTCACACGGGGACACCTGGAGGACAGCCACACACACACGGGGAGAACATGCAAACTCCACACAGAAACGGGATTTGAACTCCCTCTGTGAGGCGGGAGCGTTAACCACTGTACCAGCGTGCCGTACCATTGAGAAGTCACACGAGTTTAAAAAAAAACTAAAAACATGAAGAAAAAAAAATGGCTTTAATGATATCCAGCAGTTGAAATACTAAAATTAGTAAGGGTTAAAAAAAGAGATGCTGTTCAGACACAAAAGCAACGTTTCCAGTGAAAATGCAGCACTTTTGCATTTTTGTTTCAGGAAGAAAATTCCAGTTTACATGGCAAAGTCTTTAGAATGATGTCAGCTTACATGGAAATGGCAGAAAATGTCGAGGACAATGTAGTTAGTGTGCCAGGTCACCAGTTGCCTCTGTTTGTTTTTGTGAATGAATATTGACATTCATATGGACGGACGACCAAGTTGGATTGTCATGACGCTCTGGAGGCCGCCATTGTTGTCTTTGTCTATCTACTGAGCATGTGCAGAAGAACTATTTACTACGACCGTTGTCTTATAGTTCAGTTCCTCATCTTTTCTGGTTTATTGTTGCGTTTGCTGTATGGTCGGTTACAGGTGGACGACACGCTGTGTAGCAGGCTTTGTATCTTCCTTATGTTCATCTCGTCTTTGTCCCTTTGTTTCAGATTAAAAGCCTGCACTAACTTACTAGAAATAAAGCTGTGCTTTCGGTCACACAGAGAATAGATTTGAAAATATCACGACAGGTTTACAAAACTCCAAAACTACATCTCAGGCCTGATTCAGAACCTGCAAAAACAGTGTTTTAGGTTTTATGTGACAAATCTTTGGAACAAACTCCTCGAAAACTGTAGAACGTTCTTTTAAAACTGAAGACATTTCAGTTTGCTCCTGCCTTTCATTGAAAAACAAGTATTTATTTTATGTTGCATCTTTAACTCTTGGACTTTTTGGCTTTTATTTTTAATGTTTTTCTTTTTTAATTGCCTTGGGGTTTTTTATCTGTCCTTTTTTGAGTCATTCTAACGCGTTTTGTTGGGAATCTATACTTATTTATCTCTCTCCTTGCGTTCGCTTTTGCAAACTATATATGTTTTGTTAACGTGAAGTACTCGGAATTTCATTGTTACTGTATTGTGTTACACAAATTAAGTTGCCTTGCTTGGGATTTCTCCTATTTCTGCTGCTGTGTGTGTGTGTGTGTGTGTGTGTGTGTGTGTGTGTGTGTGTGTGTGTGTGTGTGTGTGTGTGTGTGTGTGTGTGTGTGTGTGTGTGTGTGATGGGCTGAAGTGAGGGTGAGATTGGCCAAATCGGGACTGCTTTATGGGGCTGGCTCGCTGCTCGGGGGCCACAGTTCAGTTTATTTATACAGTGCAATGCACAACATAAGTCACTGAGGAACATTTGACTGCACAACGCTAAAACTGAGAGGAAATCTGGGAGGAGTTTGTCAATTTCTATTCCAGAAAGTGATGAGGAAAGCCCCCTTACAGGACCAGACTCAGAAAAGTTGGGGGTGGGTGGGGGTGTGTGGGGGTGGGGTGGGGGTATTGTATAAGCAGGTAGAACAGGTCATCTTCCAATCCCATTGTTTGACTGTTTGATTCCCTTCTTCCTCTGTACATGTGTTGAAAGATACTGAACCCCAAATGGTTCCTAATGACTAATGACACATTTAGCTCATCCACAGTGGGGGTCTTACATCCCAGCCACTCTCATTAAAAGATTATCCCAAAGTAAAAATGGAGAGAATTTTTCAACCAGCACCTCTGGGTAATTTGAGCTCAGGGTCTGGCGAGCCTGTTCTGCTGTAATAATCAGGATAATCTCCCTGTAATAGCTGGATTACAGCAGGTTATGGAGGCTGTACCTCCTCCGTTTGGATCTAATTCATTAATCAACTAATGCCCATTGAAGGCCTACTTAGACACGCAGAGGTACTGAGCGGAGCTCTGAGAGGGAGAACGCCAACCCACTGCCGGGTCCCACATCACACGTCACACACACACACACGCTTTAAATAAAAGGTGAAGAAAGTGTTCTTCTATATTTGATCCTGTGAAAACATAACAATGAGTGAAATGTTGACTCTGTCAGATGTTTGTGCACTTTTTGTGGCATCCAGTCTTTGAAAGATTTACATATAGTTTGGAAGTTTGACTGATTCATTTAGCTTTTTCTGAAATACTTTGGGTTGCTGTGTCTTTTTTTTTTTTTTTTTAAATCCTTCTATTTACTCCCTATAATCTATGGCTCCTCCTATTCTATGTGAGGGGAGTAAATAAGAGGTCAGTTAGGTCGGCTGGCGGTAAATCTTGGTTGTTTATGTTCTCAATGGACTTGAATGAGGAGGAAACTGATGGTCGTGGACCAAGATACCAGCAGGAACATGTGGAAGTGTGTCACCTGACTGAACAGACTCTATCAGGACTCAAAAGTAAAAGCTCCACATCACCAGAAGGAGATCCGTTCCCAACATCCACCCCAAAACTGCATAACTTTCCTGTGTATATTCCTGGTAGGCGACTCTCAGCCTGTGGTGAGGGGGACACTGCAGCTCCTACTACACCAACACCAGTCTTTCATTTCCTGATCATTTTGTTCAATGCTTAGTGTGAGGAGATGCAAAATGAAGGTGTTTTTTCAAATTTTATTTTATTTGAAAAACAAAAGCAGCATATGTAAACTCTGAGTCCATCTTAGGTTCTGTCTAAATGGCAACGAAAACTGTTTCATGCAAAGCTAAAAGGACGTTATAAAAATAGTCTTTGAATTTAACCCTTAGACAGCGAAGAGATAAATATAGTCTCTGTGTGTTGAGTCGACCTTATTTCCATTATTTTCCCTGAATAAATATTACAAGCTTCAGTCTTCAGTAGAAAAACAATGTGATTAATCGCAATTAACTACAGAAAGTTGTGCAATTAATTAGTTAATTTTTATCAATCCATTGACAGCACTAGACATTACTCATGGTTGGCAGGATATCTATACAGCATAGCTGTAAACATTTTCCAGTTAAGTTGGGCTTGCCAGTGTGGGGGATGCAGGTTTGAATCCTGCTGGAGTTAGCCAAGGCTCACTAAGTCTACAGTTAAATTGATATGATTAACTATGGCAAACACTGCAAAACACAAAGATTTTCTTTATAAAATATAATGTGATAATGACGCAGAGGTTAGGGAAGCAACTATGTAAAATGAGGTTTACCAGTTTGAATCCCTGCTGACAGTTCCCTGGCTCATGAGCAAGGCTCTCAACCTCTGGGTTTGTGTGGAAGAGCATCTGGTGTTAAACACATTGATCGTCACATGATCCACTGTGGCTACTGAGCAGCAGAAACACCAATTATTGTTCAATTGTACAGAAACTGACAATCACACATTAAGAAAAACATCAAACCTGCTCCTCCTCTTCCTCCTCCTCCTCCTCCTCCTCCTCCTCCTCCTCCTCCTCCTCCTCCTCCTCCTCCTCCTCATGCAGCCACTGTACCCTCAGTAGGGGCCACAGGTCTGGTGTGAAATGCACGCAAACATTTAAATATTTCAAATGGTACTCTCGCTCTGCAACACACCAATGAACCAACTGACCAGCCAACACACAATCTGAAGGAGGGAGGAGAGAGAGAGACACACAGAGAAAGAGAGAAATAGAGAAAGAGAGAGAGAGGGAGAGACGACAGCTTCATAAATAGTCTATGAAGGAACGAGCGGCCCCTCCTCACCACAACCTGTCAACGGCCCACAATGATTTATTGATTTCTTTATTTGTCACATAAAAAGGGAAAGTTGCTCCTCATGTCTCGGTCTTTTATCTCTCTTTCTCACCCCTCCGTCTTCTCCCCTCATCTCTGCGCAGAGGAAAACAAACCTGAGAGGACAAATCACCTGCCGAAAGGCTGAATCAGAGGGAATCCCCCGTTTGTTTGGTGTAAAGGAGCTGTGCACCTTTTCTTCAAAATCAAAAACATTTGCTCTTTAAAAGCAATTATGGAAAAACTTCTTGTTTTTTCTTTGGTCATTTTTTGAATTTTTGTTTATTCCTCTCTCCTCTCTTTCTTAATGCTTGGATCCTTCACCATCTTTCTTCAAATCCTTTTTTTTTTTTTTAAAGATTTCAGTAAATCTTTATAACCTGAACTTCATTTTAAAGCATTTTTAAAAGTCTCTTTTGCTTCATTACTTTATCTTCCCTCCATTGTTGCGTGACTGACGTGCAAATTTGAGGAGGGCTGACGTAAAGACTGAAACGTTGCATTTAGGCCCCGGATACGCGACATCGTCTTCAAGAGAAAACAGAAAACATTTGCTGCATTTTCAGTGGCTGTTTGCACCACGACACTGCTCGGAGTCACGCAACTTGTGAAAATGGCTCTGAAGGTAGAAGTTTTTGAAAATGCCTCTGTCTCCATGAAAACGGGGGAAAACACAACTTTTCTGAAACGCTACTACCGCACATGAGCACCACAGCCGACTCCCAGTCCACATTGACCTGGCACTTCCATAATAACAATCCAACTTCGTGTACTGTGCTTGTCATTGTTAATTTTTATAGCTCATTGTTCTCTGAGCATGTGTGTGGTTTTATTACAAAAACAACTAACAGCACCCACTAGTGGTACTACAGGTAAACTACATAATTTTTCACATTTCTACTCTGTGGGTTCAATTTCAAAACGTTGTTGTGTAACTATGAAACATTTCGGAAACCAAAAATGTGAAAAGAAAGGATTTTTTATATGATACGTCATGTAAACAAGACCTGGGCTCTACCTGCATTTACTTGAATTGTTCCTGCACTAACTGGTTTTTAATAGACTAAAATAAAACAAGAACAACCCTCGGTTTCTCTTCAGCGCTATAGCCATTCTGACAAAAGGTCACAGCTCTGTCGAACCTCTTATCACTTTAACTTTGAGTAGTAACAACTTGGTAAACTTCTTTAATGACAAAATTTTAACTATAATGGAAAACATTGAAATCTTACGTTCCTTTTTAATTTCTGACCATTTCTGTCTCTTTCCACAGTTTATCTCCAATCCTTCACGATTTCATTTCACTTCTCTCTTTGAATTCCGTTGGTTTTTTTACTCCTATTTGGTCTTTCTTTTTTCTTATTTTTCAATGTTTTGTTCAGTTTTTGAAGCCTTTTTATTTCTTCATCATTAAGTTTTCTGCTTTTTCAGTTTTTATTTATCTACATTTGCTTGACTGTTCTTTGCTTTTTGATATATTTTTTTTAATGTCTAAACCGCAGGAATCTTTTTTTTTTTTTTTTTTCAAACATGAGTCCTTTCTTGGTTTTTTGGATTATTTACGGCGATCTTTTCCAAACTTTTTCAGTGAAACAAAGTTAACGGGAAGCGGTACAAATGAAGCACCAGCCTGTAGTTTTCAGCTTTTATTGTCATTTGCACGTGTTTTCATCACTTCAAATGTCTTTTTGTTAAAAAAAGACTCACTCTCCTCCCGTACCAGATATACATGGAGGCTTGATTCTGATGTTTTATGGGACAAAAACAGCTTTCAGGGCCTGTCATGACCAAGGTAAACCTCACACCTGACGCCCCCCCTGTTCCCTGTCCATCCATCCCCCCCACCCAACCACCCCCACCGTTTCTGTCTATCTGTCCCCTGCTTTCAGAGCCTCTCTGCTCGCTGGCAGCCTGTCGATGAGACGCATTGGTTGGCGGCCGGCGCAGTCGATGACCCTGACAGTGTGCAGTTATCGTTCTAATTAAGATGCCACACTTGAGTTAAACCGTGGCATTAGGATTTGATGGGGAATTGATCAGGGTGTCAGAGGCGGAGTGAGACAGAGAGGGAGCGATGGGGAGGGGGCGATATGGTGGGAGAGGTGGGCGGAAAGCAAAATGGGAAGCGTCTTCATTTAGAGATGAGAGGGGTCATAAACAGGAGAAAGAACATGAGTATAGTTTGTCCACTGCTGCACCCTAGTATTTATGTGCATATTAGAAAATACAGCATTCTTTTATTTACTTTGAACTCTGCTGCTGTGGTCCTTTTTCTTCACATGAAGAAATGTGAAAACGTGTAACACTTTAAAAGACTGGCTGCACTTTCTTTCCGCACAGAAACGTTCAATGTCATCAATACTATGGAGCAATTAGTTGGTCTGGATATCAGTGGCAGCCAGTTAATGCACGCCGTCACCTCCTTTTAACAATCCAGACAGGAAGGGCTCCTGAAACATGTTAGATGAGTCAATTACAAAGTAGTTGAACTGTACGAAGAAGCATGATTTAACCAGAGAATGTTTCTCAGGGGCTTTTTTTTTTTTTTTTTTTTACACCTGTTTCTGCACATTTGGTGCACAGCAAAATATAAATGTCATACATTTTAGATGGTACATTTCACCCAACCTTTTCCTTTTCTACCCAGCATGAAGGGATGGGACCATGTTTATTATGTGACGAATTGTCTGTTTTTATGAGTTGTTGTTGGTATGTTTACAAAGGTATTGGACAACACATCAATGAGTCCAGATTTGGCTGCGGTTGTTTCTATTCAGGCCTTTCAGCTCAAACTTGTGAAGTACAATAGTAAATGGATTTCACTTATAAAGCTCTCATAGGGGTTTTCTGCTTCAGCACTCCCAAAGTGCTTTACATTGTTAATCATTCGCAAGCACGCGCGTGCGCGCACGCACGTGGTGACAGTTGCCATGTGAGGAGCTCAACTATCTATCGGGAACAATTTGATTTCACTGACCTGTGCATGGACGCTTTTACATATAGACAGCGATCAGAGCCTTGTGATTAAAAGAACTACCCTCGTTTACACACCTCGCCACAGCTTCCCCCCACAAGGGGCAATTGATACGCTCCCTCCTGTGGTTGCTTTTCATACTACACTCACACTTCATCAGATGGCCCGTTCACACTGGGCCTTAACATGCATTTCGGGTGATCTGATCACACGTGGCCAGCTCGTAAGACAAGTGTGAACAGGCACCAAGGCGCTTTCACTCAAACCACTTCCTAAGGTGGTCAGGGACGCGTCTGACTACATAGGCTTTGTAGTGTGAACAGCACGTGCCCCGGCAGACCTGGCTGGTTTTCCGCCCTGAGAGAACATTGTTGTCCGCTGAAACTAAGAAGAGGAATAAAAATGATGGCCGTCTGTACATCTGACTGACCATTTCACTGCGTTTTCTGAATGTTTGAGATAAATCGTAAATACTTAGAACAGAGGGAGAGTCCAGCCTCACCTCCCTCCTGAGAAAATCACACCCTGGTTGCTTCCTAATTCTTTCTTTATGGAGCGTCCTGTGTGTTTGTGGAGTGGAGGAGCAGCGGGGCGAAGGTTAAGATAATCCTTGATTCCGCTTGATCGACAAGTCAATAATGTCAATGACAGCAGCTGAGCGTGTGTGTGCGTGTGTGTGTGTGTGTGTATTTGCATTGTGTGCACATTAGCCTGACGCTGAACGCTTTGACGGGTCCTTATTGCCGGCGTCTCTCAGGGCTTCACTTGAACTGAACGTCTGCATGGCCGTGCTGCTGCCGCTTCATGGAGAACGTCATCTGTTCCAGCGCTCACTCAAACTGTTTGCAAACAGTTGAAACAACACGGCACACGGCTGCAGCGGCGTGCTGCTTCACACTAGCAATGGTGAGCGTACGATTACCTGCCGTGGAACAGCTGTGTGCCCGGACGCACACATGTGTGGCAGATGAATATGAATGAGCAGCAGATAGGCTTCATGCATTAAAGTAGGTGCGGCCATGCATATACGTTCAGCTCACTGCACACATTCACATGCATTTTAGACACAGTCTCACACAGGACTTTACCAACAACTTTGCACGCACCGCGCGCTGGGCTCTCTGGTCTGCAGCGCAGAGGCCACCGGCTCAGGGGTCGAATTAGCGCTCGGCTGAGAGGCTTTCCCTCATGCGCAAGCTGTGCGAAATCAACATTAGGCTAAGTAAGGTTGCTTTGCTTGGACGAAATTTTAATACAACAAAAGAGCAATACAACTTATGATAGAGAACTGTAACAAAGTGCGAGTGATTAAGCGATATTAAATCATTTTGTAATTGAGGTGGCACGCTTCACACTCGTAATGTGTCCCAACAGACAATAACAACTAAATCTTTCAATTCCTGAGGAAGTCTGACACAAGCCAATATTTCCTAATACATGCCACATTATTAACATACTTTCACTCTTGATAGGCTGGAGTTAAAACTTCTTCTCCACTTGGATTTCAGAATAAAACTATTTGCTGCATTTATACTGATCTGCTGGTGAAGTAGCTTTTCTCACTGTGAGGGGACGATGGGAGATGCACTGACTAAAAGGTGGGCGTCCAAATATACCATGAAACTGTTGCACCTGTTCCATATTACAGTAAAAATATCAGTTTCTATGTTTTTGTAAGTTTTTGCTTCCCTTTGTGATTTTGTAATAGTTGCTACCTTTAGTGAAATCTCTATGGGACCGCCGAGTCAATTGAAAAGCGATGACGTTTGCAGAGTTGGTGGCGTCAGCATTCTATAAAACAGGAATTCTCATTATTGAAACACACCTACCCTTCGCCCTTGGCTGTATTACCTCGCATCCTTGCGCCGGCGTGAGCATGTGTGTTCAGTTGTGTTTGCGTCAGGTCTGGTCAATCACAGGCCTCTTTCAGAGCCGCGGTTAGCGCAGCAGGTCGGCACTGCCGTGTGTCAGGTGTCGTTCATGCTCCACGTCAGCGTTGATGCTCGTCCCTCTGGTGCTTCCTGTCACTCTGTCCTTCTCCCACTCAGGCAGCACAGTGATCGGGAGGGACACGAGATAAACCTCACAACGCTGGCAGGGTTCATGGTCTGTCTTGTGTCTTTTTTCTTTTTTTTTGTGAGATTCTAACTGCCCCTCATTTCAGGCTTCTTGGTTTCCTGTTTCCTGTTCCTCCTGTTTCCTGTTCCCTGATGTACTCATTTGTAGTTGTAGACTCTTGGATGTTTGGTTTCACCTTTTCATGTAATTAAATAAACTCCTTGGTTTTTGCCGTGTCTGGCATCTTGAGTACGGTCTGACCACCTTCTGGACTCAGCCGGAGCCACGTCTCTGCCAGAGTCGGCTCCTGAATACGGCTGCTTTTCATGCAAAGTGTCGCCATCGACTGGCGGAGCTTGAGCAGATGTCAGCTGGCCTCCCGTCAGCCTTTCCCCATCAGCCCAACTCAGCTATTTCCCAGCCGCTGGTTTCCCAGCCTCTGGCGCCCCCGTATCTTTGTCCCTCTCCTATGATCCCCCCTCTGTCCTTACTCTCTGTTCTATACGTCAGTGTGTCAGCGTTCCCCACCTCTGTGCTCCAAAGCAGGACCTGTGTAATGTAAAGGCTCTGAATGATCCATATATATATATGATCGCATTCACAATGTTGTGGTTGTTCCTCTGTTCGTCATCCGGACTGTTGAATCTTGTTGTCCCATACTGTCTTGATCTGTGAAGCCACTGTGGTTGACCAATTGACTTTCACTGCAGTTTATATCACCAATATGAATAGCAGGGTTAAAGTTGAGGGCGTGTCAGTGGGAACAGGAAACAGTCACCAGTCACCAGTCAGAATTGGATTAAGATTGTTTTAATGGTTAAATGGATTCTTTTAATCTTTACTATTTTTAATTCTTTTAATGAGCTTTAATGCTTTATTTATTCCTCTAAAGGTAACTCTATGAAATTGGAGTTTAAACCAAACAACCAACAGCAACTTAGGCCAACACAACAAAACTACATTTTCCTTGACAAATCTACACGGACTGAAACAATTTCCCTCAGAGAACAATACAGTATTATTCTATTCTATTCTATTCTATTCTATTCTATTCTATTCTATTCTGTTCTATATATTTGGCTTGTCGGTGGCCAGTGGGTCATACGGCGGCTTTAGTCTTCGCAGTGACAAAGCGAGCTCAGTGGTAACACTTTTAAATGATCGTTACTGAAGGAACAAGATGAAGGAGCAATGTGACCCCTCATCTTGTCTTACAAGTCTATTACAACTAACCTGACAAAGAAAACGCGGTTCAAATTGAAAATGTTCTCAGTAACATTTAAGACTCTCAAGGCTATTCCACTCATTGATTACCACTGATGGTGATCATTTACATAAGTATGGGAATGTTCAAGGTTAGTTCATGCTAAAATCATTTTCCGAGACCGTTTGAGGTAATCTTCGAAAATAATGCATTTCCTATATAGAATCAAGGTCCATGCATGGCCATCTCCATGCTCTCCTCCTCCCTCCCTGACGCCGGAGGAGAGCTATCGACTAACCATCAAATCTTCTATCTGCACGGTGGGCCATTTCTCCTTGTCTCAGCACTCCACACCTCCTCCATTATAGCTCATAATCTCATCTGAACAGGCAAATGACCCTCCAAGACATACAGAGCAGAGAGAGAGAGAGAGAGAGGGAGAGAGAGAGAGAATAGGCAGAATATGAGCATTGCATCGTTTTAATAATGTCCAGCTGCCTGACACGAGGGAGGTCTGTAGGGAGAAAGAGGCAGGATAACTAAAAGCTGTCTGTGCTCCTCCCTCTGGATACACAACACAGATGAGCATGAAACTGTACGAACTGTACTGTGATTTAAAAGATAACTAAGATTTATCTGAGGGTGTCTTGATAAAGTCAAATTGTTTATGTGTGGCGTTTCCATGTTCTGCCTTAGAACGCATTGGAGTCTTGTCCACTTTTGTCACTCTGAAGACGTCCGTTTGAAGCTGATTGCTCCCTCCATACTGCCTCACGCTGTGAATGTGTGTGATGGTGCCTCTCTAAGTGTGCCCTGTGACTGACGACCGCTCTAAAGTTATGTTTGTTTGGTTGAAGGTAAAAACTAGTATGTGATATCTGTCAAAAATGTAATATGTGTCGTACACTGGTTCTCAACCCTTCACTCATTGACCTATGTTGATCCAGTAAGACCCAAGTATGTTTAAATTGATCATTTATTGAAGAGCAAATTTGAAAATTTCAAAAGTTGGGCGAGCAAAGAAGTTGAGCAAGAAGCTTATAATTTTGTCTGCATGTATTTATTCTCATCAAGGATCTAGGATCTTTGAAATATTTGTGGAACAAATATGCAAAAGTTGTCCCCAAATGATGATGTCATGAGTATGAGTCCACTGTTCCACGGGAAAGCGTGAGCTGCTGTTCCCTTGTTTCCAGAGCAGTTTCGTCTCAAAGTTGGTCTTTGAAGGCATTATCGGTATGAAATATATTCGTGCAAAATGTATTACAGCTGATCATGTACTTGGTTCAAACTTTGCATTTCTCCTGGGGGGTAATGTTTGTAATAGAAACTTCAATTAGACCGTGGCTACAAACTTTTACATTGTTATCTTTGGATTTCCCGAACTCTTAAATACATCACACACACCAGGACTGCCCTTCCTTATAGACAGAACACACACTGCGCATAGTTAGAAGTTACTTTACAAATTAAAGTGAAAGGAGTTACTTTACCAATTAATTACTTCCATAATTACTTCCTAGAGCTCCTGGGCCGAGCAGGCCCGAGACCCACCTCGACCTGGAGGGAGAGTGGTGGGCCCGGGTGTTCTCCCGCTGGCAGGTGGCAAAACCCTAACCCCCCCCCCCCCCCCCAGCCAAAATGAAAAAAACAAACAGTTGTGGGTGGTGCAAGATCAGATGAATGGCGAGCCAACAATTAAGTAGCCTCAACTAAAGTATCAATCTATCATTTGAAAAAATCTAACTAAGACAATCAACAGGCTTTTTAATGATGAAACTTAGAAGGTTTATAGATGCTGAGAATGATTAGAGGGTTCAGATAAAGTGTATTATACTCTCTATAAGTGGAGCATCAATCTGTCATGTTCTCACATAAACGGATTGTTTCAGTTTTACCCTTTATAATTACTTCATTCCAATTCATTAAACTCATAATTGTCTTATTGGATATGATTGAACTGTTATAATAAACACTGTGATGGATGCTTCTACTGCTATGTTTGATCCCTTTGCTCTGCTAAAGCATTTCTTCCTTTCAGTGAGTCGGATTGAGTTTTTCATGTACTAAGAAAAATATTGGACGTTTTAAAAATATGTCAAACTCTGTTAGTGGGTCTTATAAGTAGTGACTTCTTTCAAATAATACTATATACCACAGGACAGTAGCTTAATAGCATGTAGCTAAACGTTTACACAAATCAAGTGATAAATGAATCAAGTCATATGAAAAGTAAATGTGAAATATGTGTGATTTTGGTCATTGTGATGCTTTTTTGAGAGTTTCACTCTACTCCTCAATACTGAAATTACCTTAGATATCACCTGGGGTGTGGTATTTATCAAATGCCTAATTTCATAGAACAGTGAATATTTACTTCAGACTGGCAGCCTTGAACCAGGAAACTTTCTGCAATGAGGAGTCACTGGCACGCTGTGACACGCCATGATTTTCAGTCTACCTTTAACTTTAAACTCATATATATATATATATATATATATATATATATATATTCTCTTCTTGTTCTTGCGGAGCCTCAATAGAACAAAAAATAAAAGAAAGAAGCAAAAAAAAACGAAACTCTGTCACTCACCGTGCTCCCCCCGCTGGATGGCTAATTGCTGTTCCCCCCACCTTGCACCTACCCCCGCCGGTCTTCCCTCTGTCTGCTGGCCATTGATCACCGGTGACAGTGATGTCTCTACTGTCCGCCCGGGATCCCTCCTGACCCCGTCAGCATTAGCACCTGCCGGTTACCATGACAACTGCATCCTGAGCCGTCATTGTCCTGGCCCGCTTGCTTGTTCGCGCCCCAACTCGCCTTCCGCTGGCGCCCATAACTCCTGCCAAACGAGGCTTTTGATCCCTCGCCTCCTACGCCCTTTATGGGTGCTTGGGGAGACAATGGGGCGATGCAGACCCTCCACTCCACTCTGCCCCACCAACCTCTCTCTCAACTGTATTTCTGTAATATCAATACCAATATCAATATCAATATCAATATCAATATCAATATCAATATCAATATCAATATCAATATCAATATCAATATCTAAATCTGTATCTATATCTATATCTATATCTATATGTGTGTGTGGCTGAAAGTGGTGTGTCACATGCCCCCTCCCCTCCAGTTTCTCAGCTGCTCAGTGATGGATGGAGAGGCAGAGGAATTAACCTTGGCTTTATGGGGACTCCTCTGCCACTCTCCACCGCTGTCTGTGATCCCTGTTTGCCTCTCTGACTAGTTCCTGTGTGTGTGCGTGCGTGTGTGCGTGCGTGTGTGCGTGTGTGTGTGTGTGTGTGTGTGTGTGTGTGTGTGTGTGTGTGTGTGTGTTAGAGAGAGAGAGAGAGAGAGAGAGAGAGAGAGAGAGAGAGAGACGGGGGTACTTCCTCTCAGCAAACGTCCCATGAACAGGGCAAATGATGCATATGGAGAATTGCTGCTAAATGAGGAGCGATTTGTCTCTCCTCAACTGGAAACAGTTAGTCAAAGTGAGGAGGGCAGCGGCCCCCCGACATGAAACAACTGTCATAGATATTATGAATGGGTACACAAGTTCAACTGGATCTGTGTTTGTTTTTTGTTTTTTTACCCCACCAAAAACAGCATGATTATACGAAAGCACCGATTTTCAAGACATTAAAACAATTTTTGTTTAAACATTTACTAAAACAACCTTAAAAGGAAATTATAGGATGATATAATTGTGCGTTCTGAAATCCAACAAATGATCATTTGATATATGAAACATTAGTAAAGTCAGAGCTGGATTCAAAATTAACAACTGATCACAGTTACTCATTTGAATTGAGGCATTACTTTACTTTAATAGTTAATTAGTATTTTCGTTCCTTCCGATAGTCTCATTTATTGTGTCTCATACTATGTTAATATACACATCTGTGTTATTGTATTGTTACTGTGAAACAGTAGCTGAGCTGTCAGCACTGTGTTAGTTAGACTATATATATGAATACATTTATCATTTTTATTGTTAACATACGATGTATAATGAAAATGCCCATGAGTTCTCCCTAAATACTGATATACAAATACTTGTGTCTGCAGTATAGATTATTAAATTTAATCAGAAAAATATATAAACTAATAAAAAGTAAAAAGCATAAAAACTGTAATATGTTGTGTGACAGTTGGCAGATGCTGGCACCTCTGGAGCTCAGGGACAGAAAGGGACAGCAGCTGTTTTTACCTACAACAAATGTGACGAATAGTTTACGGCCCACTGCAACTTTAATTACCGTGACTACATCTAAAAACAAAGTGATGGACCTTCCGCATGGTTTTCATAACTGATAGCTCGTCCTGTCGCAGGCTGCAACACGATTGCTCCTCTGTATCAGTGGCTGTATCAATCCAATAACTGAGTACTTTAAAGCGGAGCAATCATCACCGCTGTGCACGGCAATAAAACCACGGGGGCGACATGTCACACAAAAATAGCGACCTCGCTCTTAACCCCTCTCTTTCGTCCCCACACCGGCCCTCTCGCCACCCCTCACCCCCAGTCGATTCCAGGTACTCACGCTGAAGTGGTGGTTGGGTGGGGGGGGGAGTGACAGGGGAGTAAAAGTGAGAGAGGTGAGGGTGATGGAGGTTAATAGTCCGTCTCTCTTTACTGGCTGTAAAGGGCCCAGACAGTCTGTTAGTGCTTTAGTGCCAGGTCAATCGTACGTGTCCCTTTGTATTAAAGCTCAGAGGTGACAGACAGCAGGAGAAGAGGGCTGGGGGGGTGGGGGGGTGGAAGACGGGAGAGCCGGACTTCTGCTTGTTTTTTCACTGGCAAGTATTTCAAGAAAGCTTCCTTGACATCAGTTTGACTGCACGGGAGATCTATGGATTCTAAATGGCCAGTCATATCTGGATATTCAAATGGATTTAAGTCAGTAACAAGCAACTTTTGACAACAGTAATTCATCTTTGTTTCATTTACACACATCACAATGTTTTTGAAAAAAATAAAAAAATACATTTCTCTATGTGCTCTAAAACTCTAAAATCTAAAAAGATAAATTACACCATAAGCGGGCTACATTAGTTTTAAAGCAGATGTACACAGAGCAATATGTTTTGTTTGTTTTTTCACAATATCATCACAGATATCATTCTAAACAGCTGATCCACAAGAAATCCTGTTATATGATAGATAGAAAGACAACTTATAAGGCCGACCCAAAGTTAGATGAAGCTGGTATAAAACATGAACATGTCCATATTTGTAGATGAATAGATGAAGCTACTCAGCAGCGAGTGCTACAGTGCACTGATAATAGTTCATTATACAGCTTTCAGTGCATCGTCATTCCAAATGTACTCATTTTCCATGAAGTGCATAAAACCAATAATATAAATGACTTCTTGGAACTAAGCTGAGTGAAGAGGAATATTCTGCCTATTTCCAGTCATAGTTGCCCTCTCAATGTACTTTTTACATACAAGGATGCATTAAATGACATACAGTGTGTGGATGCAAAAAATTGGATTTTTCTCACATTGCTCTCATATCATAGAAGAAAAGAAAACGTCAGCGTGCCGTGTGATGGGAACTGTGCAAAACCTGGATGCACTCCAGGCACTGAGGGGGAACAAAAAACAGGATTCAGATGAACGATGAACAACCTGACCGGGTGTGTGGAAATGCATTGATATGAAGTCAAACAATGCATTTAAAGGTAATTGGTGACCCTAAACTGTCCAGAGGCGCGAATCTGATTGTGAGATGTGAACTGGACTGACAAACCTCTCCCCACAGTGCCTTCATCCGTAGTCAGCCAGGATTGGCTCCATATAAGTCGAATAAAGTGGTATAGAAGATGGATGGATGGATATAATATCACACCTCACACAAATTGATATGAACAATGAATCAGACTTCTGATATGAACTGTCAAACCTCTATTAACGGCCAAGTCGCTGTAAACTTCAATACAGCCAGGTTCCTTGGTCTATAGCGTTAATTAAAGATGATGGTGGTTTTAAATAGAAGTTTATGTGAGAGGAATTCCATCTTTGGACCACACACCAGATCTTCATCTAATAGGCTGCTGGTCCCACTCAATACATTTATCCATCTTCTCGACTCACTTTATCCAACTCAGGATCACTTGAGAGCGGAGTCAAGCTCAGCTTCTACAAAGGGACCTGGATGGTTAACAAACTGGATGAGTTCTTGTTGTGAGGCTAAAGGTGCTGATTAATATGAGTCGAATTTGTTTCACTCTCCATGGCACCATGTGCATTATTGGTCCTGCATTCACTTCTTTTTCTTCATTGCAAGGGTCATGATAGATACTGAAATTCCTCACTGATTTATTTTGTATTCATATTATTTTATGCTTCTAAAACAAAAATATCTTCTCACTAACAGTTGCCATGATGAAGCCAAAAATCAGTGTTATTCTCCAGGATGATCACTGCCTGGAATTCAACCCGTCATGTCATTGCTGGAGGATGTGTTTGAACTGACAGCCGTCTCAAAATGGACAAACAACGGTCAGACAAAGTGTGCTTGAATGAGCTTGACTCATAACATCTCCAACTCTCAGTGTCCAGCTCCAGAGCCTTCTCTACATGATTGTGCTTAAGTAGGAGTTTGTCTTTTCTCGGTTGGCCACTGACAACCTGCAGTATGCGAGCCAACCCCAGAAACGGCTGAATGTGGCCGTCAGATGTCAGTGTAAAGGACACAGGGGCACATGAAGACATGCGACGGTGAGCCCACGTGAAGCCGCCGCGCCGTGACAAGCGAGTGGCTGGCGAGCAGCTCCGATTTGGAGGAATTCGTCCTGCGTGGTGATCAGGTGTGGCGGCTGCAGCTCGTCTGCCTCCCCGTCACCCTGTTAACGTGAGGATAGGAGCTGAGCCCTGTCTCCTTTTACTGTCAGCCCTGCGATGTCCATGTCGCAACGCTCGGACTGACAGCCCAAAAGTAGTGGCGTGAGTGTGTGTGTGTGTGTGCATGTGTGTGTGTGTGTGTGTGTGTGTGTGTGTGTGTGTGTGTGTGTGTGTGTGTGTGTGTGTGTGTGTGTGTGTTGTTGTGGGGGAGTGGCTGAGTAGCACTGGCAGTCTGTCCCTTAGGATCAGTCTTTATTGTGTGACCTCTTGACCCCCGTACACACACACACACACACACACACACACACACACACACACACACACACACACACACACACACACACACACACACACACACAGTGATTCCGTATCATTTAGGGACATTCGATTGAATTTCTCTTAAGATGACTGAGTTTAGATTTTACCCCAAACTACTGATTCCCACAATAATTAATCTGGAGGGTTATTTTGTGACTAAAGAGATCGCATCAGGCCTCGTTTACGCGACAACAATCGACTGGAACTCACATTTTTCATATTTCCGAAAGGTTTCACGTTCAAACGGCAACCTTTCAACAAGGATTGCAGTAAACAGAGTCGCTGAAACGCTGAAAACTATTTAGTTTGCACAGCCATCCGCACACGCACGCAGAGAACAGTACGACGTAACGCTGAAGCTCCTTTAAATGGTCTTTCGTCCTCACCGCCCACCTTAAATCTGCTGCATTTAAGAAACGTGATCGAGATGATGATGTGGTAAATAAATTTGCATTTAATTCAGGAAACATTCTAGATCCTCCATTGCTGCTGTTGTTGATCAACTCACATGTACAGAAAAGCTACTTTCTGCTAATCCTGCGCAAATACGCTGTAGGAGTGTTTCAGAAAAGTTTGAATGGAACTTTCTGAAAATGCTTAAAAAGTGTTGCTTGTGGGGACTCCCAATGTTGCGGTTGTGTAAACAAACAGTAACAAACAAAGGCCAGTGAATATTTCCCATTTTCACTGCATTGCTTTTTGTGCAATATTCCTTTGTATACAGTTCATTGAATCAAATATTTCATAATTAGTAGTAAAATAGATGTTTTTACAAGACTTTTCTTTGATTTTCATAATAACACTTGCACTGCCTTTATGTCTAGTTGTCACAGGGGCATAGCAACACACTGAATATTATACATTATTTTATTCTCTGTTTCAATCTTTTCATACATCTATCTCCTATATCACTTATTTCTAAGGGTCTGGGTCTGGGGACAGGATAGTCACAAACACTCACATTCCCACCTACAGGGAATTTAGAGTCACCAATAAACCTCAGTCACACATTTTTATACAGTGGGAAGACACTAAAATACTTTGAGAAAGCATACACACATACAGGAAGAACATGCAAACCCTGCACAGAAGACCTCAAGCTTCGACTTGAACCAGAGGAGGTGAGAGGGTGAGGAGACTGTAACCCTGACGTTGTCCACCTTTCAGTCTGAAATGTCAACCTTTCTTGTTTTTTTTGTTTAAATCTCCTCTATATTTTAGTAGAATACTCTGTGCTATCAGATGAGTATGCAGCAATTAATGCTATACAAATAAAACTGAATTGAAATAATTAAAAAAAATGACATAGAAGTGACATAGAAGTGAATATCATCAGCCTACAGGTTCATACCAGTGGATGAATGGGGAATGACCCACTATATTCTCATGTGGGTAATATAAAGGGGAAAAAAACACCTCATACTAACACATATGCATTCATACGTACGCAGACAGGAAGGAGAGACCTTTCCTAAGATGTTGGGGGGCGGGGGGACGGGGGGGAGAGTTGCTCCGCTGTCCCGTCTGTCTGAGGAGGAGCATTAGACCCAAGACAATGTCACAGCCAATCACCTTCAACAGGGTCACATGACTCCTTCCTCACAGTTGGCCGTCTTCGTCGTCCTTCCTCTCCCTCTAAAACTTTCTGACAAGCTCCAAATCCAAAGCTCTCCGCCTGTCCAAACACACCTTCCTCCCCTTGCTTCTGCTTCTCCTCTCCTTTCATTATTATTTCCACTCTCTTCCAAACTTTCCTCCTCCTTCCTCCCTCCGTCTCTCCTCTCCGTGTCCACGCCAGCTCATTGATCTCTGTCAGTATTGAATGTCAGAGACACGTTCAAAGATGCTTTTCGCTCCCCATTAATAATTCACACTGCCTGAATCATCAATAATAATTCTCACAGAGCAATCATTCAGCTTTACCACCACTCTCTCTCTCTCTCTCTTTCTCTCTCTCTCTCTGCCCCCTCATGTCTTTCCCCCTCTCTTTATCCTCTTCCTGCCCTAGGCCATTCTTCCCATCCACGCCTTATTCACCTACTTAAACTCCTCTTGCTCTGTGATATCTCTTTTTGCTTATTCGGCCCACTTTTCCAGCCCTTATATGTATATCATATCTTCATCCTTTTTCCCTTGGCAAGGCACTTTTTCACGAGGTCAGCCTGCGCTTTTACAGTGATGGATTATCTAAACGTGACTCCCAAAGTATTCGAGTGGAAGCAAACAGCCGAGATATTTTCCTGTGCTTTTTCTTGTGTGATAAAACATTAACATTATTACTCAGGGCAAATCCGCCCGCCGTCTTCTTCTTTAACTGTGGCTATAACTCAAGCTCTGTCAATCACCTGCTCAAAAATGAATGAGGATGGACTATGTGTCACCACCCAGCCAGTGTATATTTACTTTAATAGATATAGTGGAGAGGAGGAAGAGGCGGAGGAGGACAAATAGAGGCAAAAAGCCTCTCTTAATGTACATGTAAAACTCTCCAGTGGGTCCATGCCAAGTGTAAGTGGTTGAGTGATATTGGCAAAGGGAAAGAGGAGGGGATGGAGGGAGAGAAAGTGTCAGATTTAGGCATTTTCCTTAATGCTATAAGAGCTTATTGATATTTTGATTTTCACTGGGGGCCGGCAGGTGCTGAGGCAGCTGCTTTTGCTCTCCGCCTCTTTACGGGTGAGCAATGTGGAGTATTTCCCATCCCGCTCACGGAAAACCGTCCGGAAAACTGTCTCCTGGGAATGTCGCCACAACCCGTGAAAGAGAGAGAGAGAGAGAGAGAGAGAGAGAGAGAGAGCGGGACTGTTGCATGCAGGGAAAGCACAGGACGGGTCACCTGAGGTCCATCACATTCAGGACTTTATTTTTATGAGCCGCGGCCCCCCTGATAGAGGAGGAGATACAAATCTGGGCCTCACACTGTGACCTGTGATTACTTCAGGAGATCACCCGTGTTTTTCACATTGCTGGACTCAAACCCGAGTCGCTATGATAGGAAACAGATATAAAGAAACCAGACTTCACACCCACCTCGCAGATTGCCACGATATCCAGTCTGAATTTATAAGCCTCCCAGAGGAGTTCATATTTTTGGTGCTTCTTTGACCTTTACATCACTACAGCCCTGCTGATCACACCTTTATGCTTTTATGTGATTCGGGAACAGACATGATGGGATTCTCATCCTTTTTCTGCTTGCAGCTTTCAGTTTTGAAGCTCGACTTCTGTCCACTGCCTCTGAACCTCTTGAAAGTCTTTAACATATAGAACAAGCTGCGTGGCAAAATGACTTGTACCTGTATGCCTCTTGTTTTGGGTGTTGATATTTATGTGTCTGGAATTACTTTTTGTGTGTTTTCTTTCATTTGTGTGTACACAGATTAGTTGAGGTGTCCTACAATTTGTGCACGTGTAATATATTTCATGTGTGTTTTGTGTGTCCACAAGGACTTATAAATGTCTTTGTTTTCCACTCCACCACAGAGGCATTGCGAGAAGCTGAATGTTGCTCTGCGGCTGAGACAGTGATTTTATCTGTGATTTGGGTTTTATTTGACCTTGATGTGGACTGGCATCACACCGTTATGCTTGCACTGTGTCTCCCTCACTAAGAATTCAAAACACTAAGTAACGCTGAGGCAGAGCTCGGTGATTACAAATATAACATTAGAGGAGCTGAATATTACCTGGCTTCTGAAGATGTTGGATCAAAGTGACGCTGAGAAACTAATCAATGCATTTGTTACTTCCAGGAGTAGACTATTGTAATTAGCTAATACCAGGGTGTCTATTAAATAAATTAAATAATCTATTTCAGTGTATCTTCAGTGTTTTCTGGTCTGTCTGTCCATTTGACTGTGGCAAGGTTTACTCTATTGTTCTTTATTGTGATAATTTTGTCCAAGCCTTGTTGGTCATCACTTGTTCAGTACTTTACAACTGCAGAATCAGGCAAGGCTCCCAGGGATGTTCTTGGTGACCGAACAAAAGGTTTACTGTAAGTAAGACTAAATGACTGTGGCCATAAAAAGCTAAGAAAACCATTGAAATTGAAAACAGTTCAGAATTCAGTGTTTTAAATATTATTCTGTGATAATAGTCTTTAATCGCCATCTTCACTTCAATCAGATTTGAAACGCTTTCTGCTCTGGAGATGAGCATTTAGCATCAGGCTGAATGTTTTCAATTAACTTCCTGAAGCTAAATTCAGCAAAGTGAAGTGGAGGCAGATTTGAGGTTCATGTTGTGATAAGCTTCATTATGTTCTCCGACCGGCTGGAATCCCGGCATCTCTGGGTAAATCATATCAAATTGCTCTGAGTGCAGGCAGCAGTCATCATTCAGGTTGACCCTATACTGTTAGAAGTAAATGTGGATGTTGATTGAACCAGCGGGGTGATTATATGCATGTATATTTCTGACACAACCCGCATTCAAGATGATTACATACAGTCAACTGGGCTAACGTGTTTTGATTTTCTAGATGGGGAGTGAAACTGCTCTGGTTTTATAAGAGGATACCTCTCTTGCACCGTTTTAAAAATGAAGCACTGCTGTGGGTAGCGGGCCGGTAATGTATAGCCAACAAGCTGCATAACGGTTTAGTGAGCTCTAACGTAAAACCTTAACTCACTAATATTTCTGATGCCAAGTGGCTGGAGAGGTGGGATTGTTTAAATTGTTCACATGCACGCCTAGCTGCTGTTATGACCAGGTTTCCCTTGTCAAAGATCCTTGATTAAGATGTTTATCTCATCGAGACTTCCATGTAAAATATAGTTGAAATAAACCAAGTATAGTAGGTATAGTTTGTGTGTGTGGCATCGGGCTTGTGATTATATGTAGCAACTCAACTCAACTCAACTCAACTCAACTCAACTCAACTCAACTCAACTCAACTCAACTCAACTCAACTCAACTCAACTCAACTCAACTCAACTCAACTCGACCTTATTTGTGAAACCCTTTAAAACAACAACAGCTGAACCAAAGTGCTGTACAGGAGTTTAGGGGAGAAGCAGCTCAGAGAGGTAAGGTGGGATGAGACCATTCAGGGATTTGATAATAAATAAAAGAATATGAAAACGAATTTGGAAAATACATGGGGAACCAGTACAGGGAAACCAGAATAGGAGTTATCCGTTCCAATTTATTTGAAATTACACTATAAGGATCTTGACATTTCGCAACTGATTTTATTGATCTTTTTATGTTTTGAGCAGTAAAAATCGTATAAATTCTTGTAGCTGAGTTCTACTGATTTTAAATTGAACATGATTAGTGCATTGTTTGATGCTATTTGTAGCAGTTCCTGATTTTGCCGCCACTTGTTCTTAGTGAAAATTACTGAAAAGTATTGAATATGAAGATTTCTTATTCAAAAAACTGAATGTGTTTGTTATCTAGCTAGGAAAAATTCAAGTTTGCGAAGTAAACATACGTGGCAGTTTTCAACAATGTCATATAAATATGAGGCTCACAAAATCAACACACACACAGTCTCTCTCTCTCTCTCTCTCTCTCTCTCTCTCTCTCTCTCTCTCTCTCTCTCTCTCATTTACTGTCTGCAAATAAATACAAGCAGTCCTGTGTCTCATTAAGAAGAGGAAGCATGTAATCACCTCACACTCTTTACCCACCCCGAGTCTCTCCATCCCACCTTTGTCTTTAATTGAAACTGCTCGCTAACAACTCTCTCAGGGATCCGACTCTGTTTTCGCAGCCTCCTCCTCCTCCTCCTCCTCCTCCTGCAGCTGCAGCGGAGGAGAGGAAAAAAAAAATCCATCTTGTCCACTTTAAACATGGCATGACCTGACTGTGTCTCACACACACTTCTTCCTCCAGGAGGTCAAGGAGAACCAGGGAGTCGGTGTCCAATCGACTGCTGCAGCCAAAGTCAAGACACTTTATCTGAGCAGAGTGTGACTGTCAAGGAGCTGCGTCTCCTCCTCACATGAACACTGACAGCGGGCCTCCCTCTGTGGTGATCAATTTATAAAGTGAAGTGCACAGGCAATATGGGAATGAAAGAAATCTTGCAAAAAGCTTATGTGCGCCTCGACAAGTTCAAAACCTGTTATTTAACGCCTAATTGTTTATGTTTATAAACTTCCTCACATGTGTTTATGTGTTTCGTAAAGAAACACCGTAACTCAAACATCATAACTTCAAGCAAAAGTGCAAAAGTAAAAAAATGTATGTGAAAATATCCACAAGTGCTTAATACGGAATTAAGTAGATTATAAACTAGTCAACCATAATGAAATACTATAACGTGGAGAAAACAAAACAAAACATACAGACCATAATAAAATATACAAGCTGAATATGGAGTGCAGAGAGAATTGATGTGTTGTAAAAAAGTGAGTGGAAGAAAGTTCAACTCAGAAGTCTTTTTTTACAGGGAACTAAAGTGTACTGAAACAGAGACATTTGAGTTTCAAAATAAAAGAGAAAGTGTTCAAACAGAAAGAAGCGAGATAGGCAAGAAACTAACTTAACCAGGGACAACTTGAGTCCTGACGAAATGTGGGTGTGGAATCAAATTTGTGCATGTAAATCAATATTTGTTTGTTTTCTGCGAGATTCTATTTGTGCTCCTTTTTTCAGATTCCTCTGTGTGTACACTTTAGTTATTAAAACTTGTTAAAAATATTTATGAGAAAAATATTTTGTGTGTGCATGTTGTGTATGTATGATAAGATCTGTGTGTGTAAGGTATGATTTGTGAGTACAAAACAGTATTTGTGTGTGCGTACTGTGATGTGAATTTTTGTATCATGCGTTGTGTGTCTCTGCGTATCAAACAGAACATTGCAAGTATTTTCTGTTTTCATTCCATTATTATTTAAAATGATCTAGTTTATTGTATATATGGGGAGAGTATTATATATTATTGTGGATTACAGTTTGAGATGGATACTTTTTGTCGCTCAATTTAAAAATCTAATTGGATATGCAATAAAACCACTAAAAACACAGGTTTCTAACTATGTCACCAATTTAAAAAAAAAAAGAAGCCATGAATGAGTTTTGGGCCCATCAGTTACCCAGACAACAGATTTTAGCAGCATATAAGAAAACAAACCAAAACAATTTCACTGAGATAATATGTAGACCTAAAAACGTGAAACAATGGAATTCTAAAGAAGATGTAAATATAGTTCAGTACCTCAGTTTGCAGCATCTCAATGACACTTGGGGTTAATGGAGACTTCTCTAACCTGTTGATAGAAACTATTGATTTGTGTATTGTAGCTGGAGCGAAGTCCACAGGTCAGGGATATTCAACACCTGTCGAGGACGCGCTCACCTGCGTGTCACTGTGGGACTCCGTCCTCTGCTGGTTTTCCTTCTCTGTGGATCACATCAGGCGTGAAGCTATGTGCTTTGTGCACGTTTAAATCTTCTTTAACAAGTTACTCTTTGATAAGATGATTTCAATAGAGAAAAGGAACAAAAAAAGGATGTTGGTCATTCAGGTTTGTGTGTATGGTTAAGTTTCTTGGTTTGTTTAATCATTTCTCAACAAATTTAGTGGAAAACAAAGTAAGGAAAAACAACAAATGCCAGATTTAATATAAAACCAAAATTTTTCGTATGATTTAATAGTACTAATCACATTTACACACACACCCACACACACATACAAATGATATAATGTGTGTTTTTCTTTTTTTAATGTTTTTTTGTTTCTACATGTATTCCACATAAAGTATGAGGGTTGTGACATATATCTTTGTGCTTTTCTTCCTTTGACATATTTAGACATATTTCACAAAAAATCAAGGGTTGATGACATATAAACATATAATACATATAATGGGTGATGTTTGTTTCCTACACATTAGTATTTTATAAATTTGATTAGATTTATATTTGGACAAACATTTCATACATGAAAAGGTGCAATGCAACTGCTCTTTGAGGGTAAAAGCTACTCTGATTGTCACAATAGAAAACAAAACAAAACCTCACTATTGTAATATTGAGAAAAAAGTTGCTTCGTGTTTTTAAATAAGTAGCTAATGCAAAAACACATTGGCTTCCTTTTTGAGAAGAAAAAGATAGAAAGTTCAAACATGATTTCATGTGTTTGTCATAAGTTATGTGACATGATAATAAGATCAACTCAACAAAACTAGCTTAAAACTAGTTTAAAGTGATGCTTCAAAAATCAAAATATAGAAATTTTGGCCACTTAAGTGAAACATAATCCATAGCCGAGCTGTGTGTGTGTGTGTGTGTGTGTGTGTGTGTGTGTGTGTGTGTGTGTGTGTGTGTGTGTGTGTGTGTGTGTGTGTGTGTGTGTGTGTGTGTGTGTGTGTGTGTGTGTGTGTGATGGACTGGTGGTAAGGGATATCTAACACCTAAGAGGACAGACTCACCTGAGGCCGGTGCCAGTTTTCACTTCCTGTACTTATCGACGCCTGCTTCCTGTTGCAGGAGGAAGCGGCCATGCAGCCCGAGTGAAACTGGAGAGAGTGTTTGAGCTGCTACGCGGGGAGTGTGTCGGCAAAAAAATCAGCCTCCGGATAAATTATGAATGAGAGTGATGGAGGGGATAAGGGGAGGAGGAGGAGGAGGAGGAGGAGGCGGAAGGGGGAGGTATGACAGTATAGTGTTATCTTCTATTTTACTGAAACAGCTGGAGAGAGACAGAGAGAAGTCAGTGACACACACACACACACACACACACACACACACACACACACACACACACACACACACACACACACACACACACACACACACACGGTTCTCTTTCTCCATCACCACACTGCAGTCTACAGTAAATTTACAATGTTTACACTCAAAGTGAGTGAAAAGTCTGCATTCTGAGTATACTGGTACTTTAAGAATCTCATATTAACAAAGATGTTTGAGAGTAGTGATCCTGAGCTTCTTCTTGGGATATAAGATAAACGTGTAGTTTATGGTAAAGATGTAAGTTTTTCAAATTAAATCTTGAAGTCTTTAAAAGATGAAAAGAAATTGATCAAAAGAACACCAAGAGAAAGAAAGAAAGAAAGAAAGAAAGAAAGAAAGAAAGAAAGAAAGAAAGAAAGAAAGAAAGAAAGAAAGAGGTGGGGCAATGTTATGACACAAAAAAGCTGGAGAGAAAAATAAGGAAAGAATTGATTGAAAATCCAGGAGAAAAATAAATAGAGGTGAAGATAGACAGCGAGAGAGAGAGAGAGAGAGAGAGAGAGAGAGAGAGAGAGAGAGAGAGAGAGAGAGAGAGAGAGAGAGAGAGAGAGAGAGAGAGAGAGAGAGAGAGAGAGAGCGAGAAGCAGAGATGAGTATCAATAAATAAGAATGGGATAGAAAGAAATAGAATAAAAGTAAAAAAAGACGGCAAAGAAGACAAAAACATGGAGAAAATGGAGAAAAGAAGAAGTTGGTGAAGAAAAGAGACAATAAAGAAAATAACAAGCCGAGGAGGACTGAACTGAGAGGGTTGTCAAAGACAACAGTGGAAATACTCGAGTAGAATCCAATACTTTAAAGGTGCACTTCATCACAGCGTTAAAGTAAATGTTTGACCTCCTGATCCCGGACCCGGAGCATCCGGCCTCCTCTGTGACCCCCCCCCCCCCCCCCCGGGATGTTGTTTTCCACACAGCGAACAGGCGGCCGACCTGTACGAAGGGAAAAACCGCAGCGAATTAAAGGGAAGGCCTCATTTGATCCATAATTGATCGTCTTCATGTGCGGCGGCTGGTGAGTGGGGAAACAGAGGCAGTTTGATGTAGATAACAAGCGCACCTCCCCGCGCCGTGACGGCGGTACGTGACCGCAGGTTGGAGAGAGCGCCTTCGCTTCCATCGCTTGATGTTTTTCCCTCTTTTAATGAGTGTCAGAACGCAGGGTTCTCTTCTTTCCTCCACCCCCCCCCCCCCTGTGTTTTTTTTTAAGAAAGAGGGGGTGCAGGGAGGAGGAGGAGGAGGAGGAGGAGGGAGAAAAACAAAACAACACGAAAGCAGAAAAAGACCAAAAGAACAAGCGGCTGTGATAAAGTGCTTACGGAGCGTTTATAGCAAGTTGTGCAGACGTGCGGCTGAGCGCTGATGTAGGGCGCCAGCCCACAAGTCGTGAGGGTTTTATCTCCTTGATTAGAGGCAAACGGGAGGAACAGAGCCCGGGAGAGCCCAGCGTTAAACACCAGGAAGACTGCCTGGAACCCCCCTCAGATTGGCCATTAGAGAGCAGCGGACCATCTTTTGATCCGTCATTTGAATCCAAACAAATCTAATGGTAAGAACATAGGAGCAGATAAAGTCTGAGCTCGCCACTGCTGCGCCGCGCCTCTCAAGAGGCTGGTAACTTCTGCTTTAGATCAGAAGTTTCCAACCATTTTGTTTCCCACCCCAATGTGAAAAAGCAAAAGCCAGGGGCCTCATTTATAAAACATTGCGTAGGATTCCTACTAAAAAAAAAAATGTGCGTACGCACATCTGCACGCACTTTGCTTTGATAGCTCACAGTCCACCTGGAAGGTTGACAGTTCATGTCCCTCAACACGCCCACTCTCTACCATCAATGGTCAATGCAGAGTGGCTCGTCGATGTTTTTGCATCTCAATCAGCCTGTTGATCGCCGGCATTTGACGCTAAATCCTGGCAAAGGAGATCAAACTCTGAAAGCCAAGAGAAGAACAGATTAAAGTAAGTGAAGACGTCCACCCAATGTACAACAGAAGTATGAATTGCATTTTACAGACTACCCACTTACATCCATTAATATGCACACGGTTGAATATTTGCCACCTTAAATACATAATTCCATTCTTTAAAATAACTTTCTTTTTTGCCTTGTTACCCCTCACCTACGCCAACTTATACTCGTTTGCAAAAATCCAAATGCAACTTAAAACCACATATTTGTATTTTAGCAAGATTTCTCTCTCTCTCTCTCTCTCTCTCTCTCTCTCTCTCTCTCTCTCTCACACACACACACACACACACACACACACACACACACACACACACACACACACACACACACACACACACACACACACACACACACACATCAACATCAACACATATTGTATAAAGTTTCGATGATCCTGCAGCGTCACCGACTGATGACATCATCACTTCAATTCAGGCCCTTAAGAACTCTTTTGCATAATTATGGTCCTTTAAATCACCTTTCTTGACATGTGCTAGTTATCAGCTTTTACTTTGAAAGTAACAGCACTTTTTTTTTATTATATAGTTTTAGATTTCATTTTGTCCGCCTTACATTATTACATTTGTGACACATTCTGAATTTTTACACTTTATTTTTATCTGATGCACGTCCTTTCCCCACATCCCCGACCAACGTCTCTGGTAGAAACTGTTGAGCCTCAAGTAGAGAGTCAAACGCAGCTTGAGAATGAAGTTTTTAAATTTGGGACTAACGTCAGTCGGTTCTGATCCTTTCATTGGAATAGGAAAAAACTACCAGAAGTTTCCCAGAGATCTGAGATCTTCACATCTGTCTTGCAACCGGCTGTCATCCTGCATCTTCTGGCTCCGTGGACTACAGGAAAGAGGATTTGTTTACCTACTCTCTCACAGAGATGGAGGAAAGACAAAAGAGATATGAAACAAAAGGATAATGGCTATAGAGGAGGTGTTTGTCTGCTTTAAAGCCACACGTTTCATTAATAAAACAGCAGCAGCTGTCAGGATGCGCGTTTCTGCGGCGACAGGACAGCTAATGCCGTCCCAGTCTACCGTCACTTTTCTCAACAAGCAGGGGGGAATCATGAACACCGCGACAACAAAACGCCAATAAAAACACAATAGAGGAGATATTTTAATGACTCTTCTCCGTGAACAAAAGGGCCCTCCTTCTTCTCCGTCTTCTCCACCCCCCCCACCTGTCCTCTCCTCTTCCTCTCCCTCTTCCTCCCCTCCACCTGTCTCTTCTCGCAGACTGCCGCTGACTGCCGGAGACGTCGCTGCGCGATGAGCTCTGACTGCGAGCTCCGCCGGTTTGGGACACGGGGCCGTTGTGACAAGCGCTGTCCTGGACCTGTGTGGCCCCGTCGCCGCGGCGACACGGGGTTTGTGGTGACTGGTTGTCTCCATTGTGACAAGGCCGTCAGAGGATGTTGGGCAAGCGGGAGACAAAAACACCTGCCTGTTACCCAACTGGGGCAGGGAAGAGATGAGCACATATGTGGCTGTCGGATTATGGAAACTCCTAAATCAATTTGTGAAATACAATATTAAAGATTCAAATTCTATTTGCATACGTGATTAGAGGTACTTTATATGTAATGCCACTATGTTAATGGCACTTCATAGATCATCTTAAAAACACCTGGTATAGAGCATCAATGATGAGTCTCAAACTAACAAAAACTATCATGGAGCATCAAAGACCAGAGTAACACCATGAAAGAACAATACAGACCGGCATTACACACCATGAGAGACACATATAGACCAACAAGGAAATGATAAATATTTCTTGATTTTTTTAATTATCTAATATTAGCAGGATTTGCCGGTAAGCAGTCTGCCTCCCAACCTAGACCATGGTGTCCAGCAACCGACCTTTCACTTCTTTAATAACTGACATAATAACAAATAACTGTCTGTATACGTTCCCACTGTGTGTTGATATACCCTCTTTATGCTGCCGTACTACTGTTACTATATATTACATTTGCAATTGCACTGAATCATTTGTTGTATTATTGTGCTAATTTTACACAGTGGGTGTCTTGCACCTTTACTTTATGTCATTTGTTAGAAGTGTTTGAATGCTCTGAAAGCAATTTTGTTGTTGTATTTATCATGGCAATTAAAAACAATTTAATTTAAGTCCTAAGAAGTACCCACATGATGTCAAATGAAACTTGAACTACCAGACCAGGCCACCTCCTTCCATACAACGTGACCAGGCTTTATTAATAACCCCAAGTATTAAAGTTTGGCTTAACGTCCATTTGTTTGTATTTTTTTTTGTAATCTTAAGGAAGATACGAAACAGGACAGTTCCCACGCTAGAATCACAAGTAGATCAGGTCTTATTACAAATATCTACTCGTGTTGTCATTGGATTGATTTTTGTTTTACATTATTATTTTGACATTATGTCACAACTGTTGGCAACAGGCCAGCTTTCAGACATAAAAGTAGAGAAATGAAAGGAAAATGACAAGAAACTTCTAAAACGACTGACATTCAAGTGATTGTTTACACTATCATAATGTACAATGTACTTGCGTGAGTGTTTCTCGATTGCAGTCATATTTTGGTTGAAATACTCTAAAACATAAAAAAACATAGCATGTGTGTCCAACATTGCACAGCCGTGATGTAAACAGTCCATCAAGCAGACTGAAATAGACACTGACTGACAAGAAGCAGTCATCAATCAACTCCTGCGGGAGGAAGCTTTCCAATCCAGTGAAAACCTAAACGGGCCAAATGTGAACATACGGAAGTCACACAGTGAGTTAGGAATTAATCCAGTGGTTTTCTCACTGCGAGTCGACATAGCGAGAGAATCCTAGCAGAGACAAAGTCTTCAGATGTGCAGTCAGCAGAGTCTTTAACTGAGTGAATTCCTCCTGAAATAACTAAATATCCAGTGGCACTCTGTCTTTGACATGTTAATGAAACATGTTATATTTGCAGGAGCAGCTGTGCACCTGTGAAACATCCCGGAGCTGGAATATCACGTCACTAATACAAAAGCATCACTTTTTACACATTCAACTTTCTCTCCAGTGCAGAAGTACACCCACCTGCTCCTTTCATTTATTTATTTTTTTTGCCTTTTGCGACGTCTCGGGAGCCACACTGGAAACACCCATCCGGCGTTTATGGCGTTCACTCTGCACCGAATAAGAAGCAGCAAAGTAACAGTAAATTCAGCCTGATTGAGCACCGAATAAAATAAAAACTGTCACCACACCGCCACCAGAGCACCATTAGATAAATGCAAAATAAAACCTTAAGTGCCATAATCACCACTGTGCAATTAAATATGAAATGAAAATGTCAGAGGGAATAGACCCCAAATGGCTATAACCGCTGTCCCGTATCAGCATCGCCAGGCCGCAGCCGTAAAGCTCATGTTTGTTTGCTCCTCTCCATTTTACTGGTGTGTCTTTACGGTCAGGGCTCAATCATATACAGTATCTTAATGATGATGATAATTAGACAGCTGGCTGCAGCGGTGATTTAGACTCTCCAAAAGAAAAAAACAAAACAAAACGGGGAAGAGAGGAGGAACAGGAGGAGGAAAATCATGGAAACCGAGCGAGGAGGTGGATTGATCCACGGGTCATAAACAGCTCGAGGTCAGAATCATGAGCTCCTCTTTGGTTTGTTAATACAATTAGTCTGACTTAGCTCTGTGGCTTCATGAGCATATAAACACCCCCTGTGGCCCTGCATTAATACACCGGGGCATATCAATGATAAATAAACCACAGAGCAGTGTGTGTGTGTGTGTGTGTGTGTGTGTGTGTGTGTGTGTGTGTGTGTGTGTGTGTGGTACGTGCGTGAAAACAAGCAGGTGAAGTAATGATTAGATTTCCATTAGTAAAAGGGGTAATGAACGCCTGTGCCTGTGTGTGTGTGTGTGTGTGTGTGTGCGTGTGAGTGTGTGTGTGTGTGTGTGTGTGTGTGTGTGTGTGTGTGTGTGTGTGTGTGTGTGTGTGTGTGTGTGTGTGTGTGTGTGTGTGTGTGTGCCTGTGTGTGCCTGTGTGTGTGTGTGGGGTAAGAGGTGAATTAAAAGTGCATTGACTATGTGGCAGCACACGCTATATATTTAAGGCCAGGCAAAGCTGGCTCAAGCTTGAGCGCCTATTCATCTTCTGCAGAAAGCTTTCCCCCGCCCCCTCAATAAAACCACAGCGCCCCCCCCCCCCCAACGTCCCACTCCACCTAACTAGAGACCCCTCCCCCCTGCGCACATAATCAAATTAATTAACTATCCTAAGATCCCACGCTCATTAATCCATCCTTAGTGGTCAGCAAAAAATGGCCAGCAGGGAGTAAATGTGGTCGTGGCAGTAATCTGAGAAGTCAGAGGGAAATTAACGTGTTTTGTTTGTTCTGAACAATCTGTGTTATTTTAGAAGAATATGCTTTATATGCTTTGGATTTGCAAGAACCCATCAGATCAGACTGTAGTAACCATATAACAGATGGTGAAACAGACTTCTAGGTTAAAGCTACAAAATTGACCCTATGGATTGATGGTAAATACAAAATTCCTTTGGAGGTTGGTGGTGAAAGCGACAGAAATGATCCTTTAAGGTGGCGGGGAAATGCAACAAAGATGACACCAGGGGCCGATGAAGTTGTAATGGTACTTTGGTTCACCACAAAAGACAATTTTATTTATTTTACTTTGCTCTAGAGCATTGGTGGATCGAGAGATTTTATTATTTTCTTGTTTTAAACTCAGAGACTGAGGGTGCTAAGCTTGGAGAATGGTCACAAAACAATAATAAGCATTAAACACTGGGTAATTTCCTGTTTTGGGGACATAAACCTATTTTCTTCTTCTAAAGAGAGTTATTTGGATATTTATTAGGGGAGAACCAGGCCTTACTTGTGCTGTGTCTGCATGAGGTTTGTCCAGATCCTCCAGTTTTCCTTCCATTGGAGTCTGGAGTTCATATAAACTCAGTGGATGTGTTGCAAATTTTCTATAATTGCCTCTTGACCTTGTCATGGTTCTGACTCCCCGTGCCTGATAGCGGTTCTCTGACCTGATGTCTTTCACCTGTGCCTGAGTGTGTGATTGTCTTCACCTGGTGGCGTTGGTATATATCAGGTGTGTGTTGTGTTTTGATGTGGATAGAGCCTCTTTGCAGTTCTCTCGTGTTCTCATGGACTTTGGTTTTGGTCGTCTGTGTTTTTGTGAGGAATAAACATGAGTTCATGTCAATGACGGCGCCTCTGAGCCAAACCTAACAAACTTTCAATGACACGACACAAACTGCTGTTAGCACTCTCGCTTCATAATGACAATATCCTCTTTTCAGGGAGGCTTCCCTTTTAGCGGTACTTCTTCCTCCTGGTAGTTTGAGTTGATTGTGCGTTGATCCCTGAAGGTGTGTGATTGCGGTTCTCTTGGTTCGACTGGTGAATTTGTCCATTGTGGTTCCTGCCTTTTGCCCAATGCTACTTGACGTATGACTTATACTCCCCATTGAAGCTAAATCAGGTGTATAAGCTGGATGAACGTATTTGACTTGATCACACATGAACATAACCGTCAGAAATGAAATGTTTTTCATTCCAAACGTCTATCAGCATCCTGCGCGAGATGATAAAAGATTGGCATTCACCTCCAGCTGTGAAGTTTATTTTGGAGTGCAACTCCTTCCCACCTTTTTTAAATTAATTAATGGATAGTACTGCAGGGATGCTGGAGTTGTACCTGCTAATGAATTCACCAGAGTGAGCTGTAGGAGATTGATTAATTCATGACAGGTAGATGATCCCCTCAGTCCCGGGGCTCCCCGGAGGCACACTCCCACCTCATCCCAGCCTCTTTGTAGACCCTGTCTTATCGTGGTATTGCTCCACACCTCCCTCCATCCTCTACCTGTTTTGCTCTTCTTGTCACTCTTCTGGGACTCGACGTGACACAAACGGAAACCAGCTCATTAATTAAAACTTCTGAGATTTAGCTGCTGCGTTTTTGGTCTAGTCTCCCCTGTTCGGTTTGATCCCGTGTCAAAAGGACCCCACCTGTGCCTCGGATGTCAAATTCAAATTTACAACGGTGACAAAAACTGCAAAAAAAAAAAAAAAAAAAAAAAAAGAAGAAAAAAGGATGAGAATAAAGGTGAGAGAAGAGGAACAAAAATTAACTGCGATGACAGAGTTTCTCCAGCTGTGTTGGCGCGAAGGCTCAGCCACAGAGGAGAGAGCGACCACACTGATCCCTCTCCCCTCTCCTCTAACAAGGGAAGATTTGAGCAGATGTCTGGAGGAACACATCCCTTTCATCCCCCCTTCACTTCTCCCGTTTATCTCTCCACTCTTCTGAAGAGCACCTTCAATCCATCCACCCCACCCCCAAAGCCTGCAAGAAGGGGGAAGCCCTGTTTGTGGACGCTTCAGTAAGCCTCTGAGACACACACACACACACACACACACACACACACACACACACACACACACACACACACACACACACACACACACACACACACACACACACACACACACACACACACACACACACACACACACACACACACACACACACACACACACACACACACACACACACATGTCCCTCTCTACCTGTGAGAGCAGGATGCGTGTTGCACTGCTCATTATCTGAACCACAATAGAAACTTCTTGAACCTTTTGCAGGTAAAACGATTTCACTGAGAATAAATACAACATATGTTTATATTGACTTCTGTTTTTCTACTTACTTAATTTGAATTTCTCTATCCAGGGAATAGAGTTGTATTTGAGTTACAGGACAGCTCGATGTATGAAAAAGTCTTGTAAGACAACATTCTCAAATGTAAGGATGAGCAGGAATATTCTCTGTGTCTTCTTCCCAGTTCTTGGTGTATTTCTGTGGCAGTTACGGCGCCACCGAAAGGTGTGGCATGTGTACTACATCGTTTTGAGCCGTGTTCATAGTGATGAGTGGACAGGAAGAGTATTTCTCGATAGCAGAGTGGACACTAGTTCCAAAGCTGTAGCTTTCAGACTGCAGGTAGTTCAGAAACTGCTGCACTGTTTTTAGTTTTTTTTATATCTTGGACGGCTGTGGCTGGGCTGTTGTTCTGGAAAGCCTGCAGACTTGGACTGGATGAACGTTCCTCATGAGGTCCTCTGAGTGTGACCTCTGGACTTACACCATTTTCCAGACCGGTGATGAAAGCATGGCGGATTTCAGATACCTCCCGAGCTCAAGCAAAGCCTGGACTGTTGGTGTTTCCTGTCCAGTCCCAGTCTCACTTTTACTCAAGAAACGGTTTCAATTAGAGTTGATATCACAAACCTGGGGCACAAATGTATTTAGTAACGTTTACAGCTTTATGAGTAAGTAGTTAGCTGCTAATATTAGTGTAAACAGAGAGCGAACTAACTAGCCAGTTAGCTTACCAAGACAATGGTCCCTCTTCATCGTTGTCATGAGCCACAACGTGCTTCCTTTTCCTTTTCAGGTGCTCGTGCATGTGGAAGGTAAATTCTGTCTTGCAGATATTGCATTGCACTCTTTTCTCTTTTGTTTTTAGCTGCGTTGCCTCCGGGTAGCCATGACAGCAGAGCCCGTCTGGTATAACGTCACGGCGGACCCTGATTACCTCTACTGCGCATGTGTGTCAAGGACAGAAAGGCAGACGGCAGTGCAAGGTGCCGCAGTAGATTTGAGAGAAAAACAAAGTAAAAAAAAAACCCGACGTGCCGACTATTAAATTAGTTGTCGATGATTTTAATAGTTGACTGAATCATGATTAGTCGACTAATCGTGGCAGCCCTAATCTGAAGTCAGATTTATACTAGTCAAACATTATTTGTTCGACCGTTTCAATAATTTCTTTTTAGATGTGAATCTAAAATGTGACAAATGTGAAGTCCTGCACTGGAAGGCAGCCGTAAGCTCCCTGAGTGAAGGCTCTGAGTTTCTCAGTCGGGGAGTTGAAGTGGATTGGGTTGTTCGGTTCTGATTCTTCTCCTAATGGATGTTAGTGGATTGTGTGTGAACAGCCAGTAGAAACACAGATGGGCGACCTCTAGTTGAGGGTTATAGAAGGAGCTGTAACTTAAAAAAAAACAATGTTTCCAAACTCTATAACTTCTATACTTTACAGAACAATTCCTCAAAATTTTGAATGCCTCCATTCACAAATCGTTTCAAGAATCTTTGTATTATTCTTGAATATATTGAAAACACTCACATGGTCCCAAATTATCCAAATGAGGTTCTTCACAAATGATCACAGAGCTTTCTTCATAAAATAAAAGCCTTTTTAAAGTTTATTTTACTTCCCAAAAAGTCTTCCCCTGCTGTAAAAGCATCCACAGTTTCTTCCTATTACACAACTGCCCTCATTTTCCAAAAGCTCCTTACTGCTCAGGCCTCGTCTCTGTTTCCAAAGAAGTTTTCACAGCAGGAACCATTAGTGTTCTCACTCTCCAGGATTGTTCTCATCGTCCAGAAAACTTCTTAAAACATCACATCTCGGTCGTCGGGACACTTTATGTCACTTAAAAAAAAAACGTTTGTTTTCAACCGCATCTGAACACACTTGAGCTTTCTGGTGCATTTTGGACCCCCACAACATAAGTTGACCCCACCGATGTAGAATGCTCCTTGCTTCAATTAATGTGATTTTTGTCTGAGACTATGTGATCAGTTTGGCCTGTTTCTGGTGTGTCCGGAAGACCCGGTTGCCACAGTTGGACACAATGTGTGTGTGTGTGTGTGTGTGTGTGTGTGTGTGTGTGTGTGTGTGTGTGTGTGTGTGTGTGTGTGTGTGTGTGTGTGTGTGTGTGTGTGTGTGTGTGTGTCACAGAGGGGAACCAGGGTGCTGCTGGGATGAAGCTCCCTTCACAAGGGGAAAGCTTTGTGTCCACTCCCCCGCCACCCCCCGCCACCCCACCCCCGCCTCCCACCCATAGTCCCCTGGAGTGGAAGAGGAGTCATTTGCTCGGTCTTATGATGTCGACACGGTGTGTTACTGGCGAGTTGTGAGGCCCGTTCCACCACCCCCCCCTCTACCCCATTCTCCATCCCCCATGCCGCTCAGCGCCTCCTCCCCTGGCTCGCTGACACCCCCCCCCCCCCCCCCCCCCCCCCGCCTGCCCACCACCACCACCCTCCGCTGACTCTCAAGCCCTCTCCCCTTCTCTCCCACCAGCGCTCCTCATCCCTCAGTGGTCAGTGCAGGAGAAGAGCTGCTGACGCAGGCCGGCAGAGGTAACAAGCTTACCTGCGGATAATCTCCTAAGAGAAATTTCAAGAGAAGAAATAAGAGAGGGAGAGAGGGTGGGAGACTGAGAGAGAGCGAGAGAGAGAGAGAGAGAAAGAGAGAGACAGAGAGGGAGAGAGAGGATGGATGGAGAAAAAAACTCAGCAAAGTTTTTAGTCCCTGATTTGCTGTGCCAAGCACTTCCTATTCTCCAAGTCAACTTCCCCTCCATGGTCAAGCACATACTGCTCTCATAACGCCCTCGCTGAGGAGAGGCGAGAGGGGGAGATGGAGAGGGACAAAATCTGGAAGAATATACAGAATGTGGACTGACATCCGATTTGTTTTGTCAAGCACACATAATGGATGATCCAATATTAATTTATGATATATTGTATACAAAGTGTGCCATTTTCAAGTTGAAACAGGGCAAAGATCATGTTGGATGAACGGACAGCTGGAACAGATGTGGACGGTTCAAACCGACATTGTCATTGTCGTATTAGGAGCACTATGCGCAGTGACCCCCCAAACTACGAGAGCGGCTGCAGCAAATCCCAGGAACATCATCTGAAGCCCCAATAAACACCTCAAGTGCTTAAAAAATTCCCTTCCTTCTGTCTGTTTGGTCATGCCAAATGGAACGAGATTAATATGGATCAAAAATGAATTAAATGTATATGTTATGTCTTCCCTCGCTTGATAAAGCTCTTTATTTGTTCTCCATGCTTTGTTTGTGTAATGTTGAAAATTCAGAATAATGAATGTGGACATTTGCATTAAGAGTTTTCTGCTCTGAAACTCCGCAGTAGACCCTTGGAAAAGTTGAGAGATTAAAAATGCAGCGAGACGGACCAGTGAACCGACTGTGTGTGTGTGTGTGTGTGTGTGTGTGTGTGTGTGTGTGTGTGTGTGTGTGTGTGTGTGTGTGTGTGTGTGTGTGTGTGTGTGTGTGTGTGTGTGTGTGTGCGTGCGTGCGTGTGTGTGTAGTGTTACCAGTGGGTTGGGGGTGGTGCACTGTTGCGTTCCCTCTTTTAATCAAGCCCAACTTTAATGAACTGTCTTTGTGCATCACTTTCATTAGCACATTTACTCAATCAATACACACTGTGTATTCAAGCAATTCAATGAAAACTATAATGTGATGGTTGGACTGGAAAGGAGCGGAGTGTTTGTCTCTCTCTCTCACTTTCTCTCTCTCTCTCTCTCTCTCTCTCTCTGTGTACAAATTGGTGTGTTTTTGTATGTTTTTGTCGATATGTACTCTGGCACAGCATTCATGACGTGTGCGTCTGTGAGTGCCAGTTACGTGCATATTATTTTTATCTATATGTATTACAATTTGTTACCGGTGCAGCAACACTTTTGTGTTTATTAGATCCCACAAGCATTGCGGTTTCCTGTGTGAAATGTGCTCGGAAACACGAGTATATATGTCTCCGTGTATTTTATGCACATGTATGTTTTCTGTGACGTGGCTGTGCGTACTTGCAAACACTGCGTTTACACAGTGCGTGGTTAGCACTCCTGCTTCACAGCTGGAAGGGTCCATGGTTGAAGTCTGACTTCCTCTCACAGTCCCAGAAATGTATTTGGGGCTAATTAGTATCATGTGAATGTGAGTGTTGGTTCTGTTGTGTCCAACCCAGCCTTTGCCCACAGTTCGTTGGGACTGGCTCCAGCGTTCTGTGACCCCGAGTTGGATGAAACTATGGAAGATGGATGGATAATTATATTCATCTCGCTTTAACTTGACAGGCTGCGTGTGTGTGTGTTTTCCCCGGATTATTCCCAAAGTTTAAAAACATGCGTTTGACATTAATTGGAGACAGTGTGCGTGCGTGGAACTGTCCCAAACCTAGAAGTCGCGCTGAGATTAACTTTGTCCTCCCGGTTCAGTCCGAATTGTCAATAGTGATATCCGTCACTCAACCTCTATTCATCCCTACTTCTTTCCCATCATGCAGCAGTTTGGCCGCAGAATGCACTGATTAGCCCTCTGACCATTTAATTAATTAGGCTCGGCACTTAATTATGACAAACTGCATTACTGCAGCGGCACGCTGGGGCTCGGGCAGGTTATGTTCAGTAACAATTTGATTTGAGTGAAAATGGGGAGCACTGATGGAGGAGGGGGGTTTATTGAGCGGAAAGAGACATATGATGAGATTAACAATAATCAGAGCAGCGGGAATAGCCCATGACCGGCCTCGGAGGTGGAGGGGGGAGGGGGGAGGGGGCTGAATGAAGGGCTGAGATGGATCAAATTAGGTTTTTCTCTTCTCATTAGGATCTCGAGAGCAAAGTGATACTGAGTGAGTGTGTATGTGTCTGTGTGGTCTGTTGGGTGGGGATTTAATATACTCGCTGCGTCTGAACTGAGGCTCAGATAATAATCTAATCTACATTTTTTTTCTCTGCTCTTTGTTGGTATAACAGTGAAAGATCATGAGTTATTCAGAGGAGTTTACTTTCTCTTTAACCCTTTAACATGCTGCTCAACCACTTTGTACACTGGATTTTGTATTGCAGTGTGCACTTTATAGAAATCTACCTCGGAAAAAGTCAGCTTTATTTTAAAGAGGCAACATCAAATACAAACACTGTAGGTCTGTTTTAAGAAAAAAATAATTAAGAATCCATGTTTTTATGACAAATGCATGTCGACCTTCTAAAAAAAAATAACAACAACTCTGTTCTGGTTTCACTAAACCCATTCAACCCATTCAATGGGACCTACTGAGGATCCCACCTGGGATCTTCCAATTGGAGAAGGTCGATATAGGTGATCGTGCAACATCTTCCAATGCTACTGGTTGTGAACAGGTCTGTCATTGTCACATCAAACAAACAAAAACTATTCTCTTCCTTTAAAAAGGAAGAGAATAGTTTTTGTTTAGTTGGCAACTTGGCGAGCAGAGGTAAAGCTAACCCATAACACTTCATCCTCATAGAGCTATCATTGGAGTACATTTAAATAGAGAATAGAGGGATTTTTTTGCATTTGGGTGACTTAATTTTTATCTATAACATTTTAAAGTAAGTATAGATAAACACCAATAAATGTCATTTAGATATATAAATTTTTTGGAACCGCAAAACAGAGCAAAATAACAGTATTTCCCACTGTATGGTTGAAAATTCTCATGTTTTATCTTATATATGTTAGTGTCCTGCAAAACATATATGATTTTCAGAATAGTGATAGAGTTTGTAAACTTCACTAAACTCGTGGATTTAAAAAAAAAATAAAAATGAAGGAGTTTTTCATTAATACATTAATACCAAAGTACATAAATAGTTGAAAGTTGTTTGTTTTTTGTTTTTTTAATGAAGACTGTGTCAGGAATGAAATCTAACCATCATTACATGATGAAACACATCAGAAAATTCAAGAATAATACTTAGTGGAAACCATACCCTATCAAAATCATAAAAGATGTATAATAATTTAATGTTTGGCTCGTCCCTCCAGAGCAGTCTTTGGCGCTGAATTTACTAAGATCCGGCAGAGAGCGTGTGAAAGTGCACAATCACACAAATGAATTGTGCTTTTAGTTTGCATGCCTTCTGATTTACTAAGAACAACAGCATGAGTGACGTCAGGTGCATTCAGATGAATACTTTAGACCCTGTTCACAAGAAAACTATCTGCTTCAAACAGGATTGTTTTTGTTTTCACTCGCTTGAGCTTGCCATGGATTGACTGAATGGAGCCCTGAGCCCCCACAAGTACAAAACTATGACACTGTGCAGGTAAACATGTTGGTGGAGCTTGTTACCAAGAGTACATAGAGAAGTCAAAACTAGGGGTACATCACAAAAATATCAGAAAACTAAGTTATGAAAGACCAGTCATGGAGAAGCCGCTAAAGAATGGCCTTTCACCAGAAACAGTCGTCATAGACAATAATAGATAACACCTGTTTATAGATGTGGTAAATACTATCGTGTATTGTGCATCAATCTATTAGCATAGTATTTTGCGTGATCTGGGTGACACCCTCGATATTCCATATTCATGAAGGCAATTGTGTTAAATCCACAAGTGTGTGTTATTTTGGGAGTGTTTCAGACGTCATTAACTTCCACATCTGTGTGCGCGCAATACCACATTTGGGCCCATTTTTCTACGTGCAAAGATTCAGAAGATCCAATCCCTTATTGTTACATGTTTTCACGTTCTGCACGTCGAGCTCTGTGTCGCTGCAGGTGGGCCTGAGCTTGGCAGTTGTGTGTGAGGCCACGTTTTTACAAAAACAGGTATTTTATCCTGTACATTTACAAAAAAAATAAATCTTAATTTATATGTACATACACCTGGTTCAGAGCTGCTATGAGCATGCCAAACCTGTAGGGGGCAGTGTAGCGAGAAGCATGAAGCCATTATAGTCAATCAGAATCCTGGAAAAAAACACGACGTCACGCACTGTAATGTAAATATCTGCCTATCCCCTCTTTATCTCTCTGTCTGTCGGGCCCATCCTTTCCTTTGATGTGTTTTTTTCTGTTAAAAGCGCCTAGAAATGACTGTGTTGTAGTTTGTGCTATATAAATAATGTTGAATTGAATTGAATTGAATTAGATGCAACTGGAGAATTTATCCAAATCTACAATGTGGCCAGAGCTTTCAGGACTCATTGTTGGTGGTGAGTCATAGCTGCATTCGGGTAAATGCGAGGCTCAAACGCAGAGAAATATCATCGTTTTGTAGACACCCTTGTACGTGGAAACGTGGCCTGAAGCTCACAGTGATCAGCTGATCAAACTCACCCGCAACAGGGAGAGAGTCATCCTGTATTCAGTCCCCAAAAAAGTCAGTCCAGAGCCACAACTGGATGGCGGATGGTAAACTTCTATCCCCTTAGTTCTCCCAGGCTGCATTCTCCCTTCACCAGTTCATCCTGCAGTTGAGTTCCCTTCTCTCCTCCTGATGGCAGGTTACGTTAGTTTCACAGTTGTGTGTGTTTGTTTATCGCAAGTCAGTAATTTTGTATTATTTTCTGGTGACTCTGTGCACTTTTGTTCATGCGTTTTCTAGATTCCTGGTTTCGTGACATCCGGTGTTGAATCTTGTAATCCTGTAACTGTGTACTCCGATGCCAGGGTTTACTTAGTTCATTAATCCTGAGTTCTGGCCCACGTCTCCATTTTGAGAGCAATCTCGGTTTTGTTTATGGTTTGTTTTCAGTGTAGTGTAGTTTTCATCCTGTCCACTAGTTGGCAATATTGAGTGTTTGATTATGTACTTTAGTAGAATCAGTCTTCTGTTCCCTTCTTTTTCTGAAAGATGTGTATTTTGTAAGATTCTAAGTTTGTAAATAAAACCTTGATTTTATATTTTCACCCGTCTTTACTGCTCTGCATCTCGGTCTCAATACAGCTCCCATAACACATGTACCACCTTAAGATAATTAATCTACCAACCCACATCTAATCTGTAAAATTTTCATCAGAAGTTATTAGTTCAAGCATGATGTCAACTCTCATTACACCAGAGTAGATATCCACAATGGTTAACATTAGGATGATAGAAACACTACATAATTCCTGTGTGTCATTGATGTACGGTGCTTAAGCCATCACGATATAAACAAATAAATAAATACATCTAACCACAGATCAAATTGTTTTCGTAGCGTTTATTTCCACAGAAAAAGTCTAGCATGGACATAGATGGAGGATATGGCGCAGCTTCAATCATTCATTTTCAATCTGTATAATATCTTTTAAACGTAGCTCTTGTTTTGCTCTGATTGTTGAGTAGTACTGAGACTGTGACAACAAATCATCCACAAAGTCCTCTCACTGGAAGATATGAGGCCATTGTGGTTTGATCATGTCAAGAGATATAATCATGATTTCTCTTCTTTTATGTAAACTCGGACTTCAGGTTTAACCTCATGTGGGTGATTGTGTGTTGGAGCTGTCTCAGACTGGTGTTGGTGACTTAGTTGTGAGAAGAAACTTTAATTTGACGAGGCCTTTAAGCAACTTTTGTTTTCAAGATATATTTTTTGGGGGTGGAATCCATTGCCTAACTGAATGATGTATATTTTTGATGGGTTTAGTCATGATTCATTTAAATTAAGGAACATTTTTTACTACATAGAGGTGGAAATATCAATGAAAAATAATGGCATCTGATACATTCATATAATCATTAAAGAGTAAAGACATCTACGTATACAGCCATTACGTTTTTTTTTTAATCTACATCACATTTGGCCATTCAGGCTGTTGTAAACTCTTATATGTATATACAGAATATAAAGCATTAAATCTCTTGCCCGCACTGTAACATATTCTTGGTAGCTGGTAACTGTGGATTATTGAGGCTACAGTAATTGACAAGCAGCATATTAAAGGATTAGAAAAGTAGTGTTGTGATTTTCACTTATGCTTTTGATACCCATATTTCCTTGACAAAAAAAAAAGTCCCGTTGTAAAGCTTTTAGAAGCTGTCTGAGGAGGGTGTTTAAAGGGATGAACCCTCATTCAGACACACTTGCACACTCTTACATGGCTCCTCTGTACTGTGTACCCTGCAGCCACACCACAATATGATAATGCCCATGTGAATAGCTAGGGGAGTGGGTATGGTAAAATGATGAATTATGATAAATAAGGCCATAGCATAGGCATGAAGTAGAGGAAATCACCAGTCTAATGCACCGTGGTGTGTGTGTGTGTGTGTGTGTGTGTGTGTGTGTGTGTGTGTGTGTGTGTGTGTGTGTGTGTGTGTGTGTGTGTGTGGTAGGCCAAACCTCTCCACATCACAGACAGACCAGGGAGAGGTTGACAAAAAGAAACGGATTGGACAGAGAGCGAGGGCCTGGAGGTGCGAGAGAACGAGGGGGGGATGAAAAGGCCGTCTTCCAGACACATATATTAACCCCCGAGAGCTGCACACCCACTAACCCACGCCACCCACCCACCCCCGCCTGACCCTGGATGTCTGATCCTTTCAGCTCGCATGGCGCAGATTTAACATAGCGGGAGCTCCTAACATGGGGACGACATTAGCTTGACGCTGCCAAGGAGTGATAATATCCCCACAACGGGCTGACAACAGGCAGCTGACTGACTTCTTAGGGTTTGTCTTTACGTTTATGTGAGCCACAGTAATGAAAAGATAGATTAAACTTCGCTCAATGAAACAACACTTCATTCAGATGTTGTAAGTAAAAGCCACTCAGTGTTCAGAGTGAACACAGCTGCCCAGTAATAGAAATATTAAACACTCTCTCTGGGAGTCACAATGGCAATCAACAAGAAATCGATCAATCCCATTGGACACGCTGATGCTCGAGCGAACGCTTCATGTCCCCATTGACCGTCTCTCTCTCTCTCTCTCTCTCTCTCTCTCTCTCTCTCTCTCTCTCTCTCTCTCTCTCTCTCTCTCACACACACACACACACACACACACACACACACACACACACACACACACACACACACACACACACACACACAGGCACATGCACGCAGCACACACATATGGCCATATATAAAAGCCAACATGGATATACACACACACATACCCACACACACAACATGCATGCACACAGACACACATTCAGACATGTTCACAAACGCGGGCCACACAGACATACAACTTTAGGCCCATACGCACGCATGTATACAGATGTTCGATGTCTTCATAGGAGGGTCTACATGTGGGCCAATGCTCCCACACACCTATGCGTTGTTGGTGTTGTAAATACAAGCTAAAATCAAGATTCCCTTCCGGAATCTCCTTAAATGTTTGTTGAATTCTCTTAACAGCAACACTTGAGACTGAGACCAGGGGGGCCAGAGTTCACTAGTTAGCTCTGGATCAGACTCAAGGGGAGCGTTCAAGTCGCCCAAGCGAACCGGATTTTCCCAGAAAGTCCCTGAAGAGAACTCTGGTCCGGATCAAAGAGGGCTCTGTGAACACGACCTTATTGAGCTTGTGGTCCAAATCAACATGAGTGCAAACGACAATCTCAGACATTAACCGTCTAGTTTATGTACATAGTCAGTCACATTAACCCATTAACGCACGCATTCGCACACCAATGGTGATGGCTGCCATCATAAGTGTCCTACCTCCATTCGGAGCAACTTGGGGCTCAGTGTCTTGCTCAAGGACACTGGCAGATAGACGGGGCGAGATGTTGAATGGAACTCTTAACAGTAGGATTAGACAGAGCCTCTGCTTTATCAGTTGAACCACAGGAAACCCAAAAGTATAGTCAATAACTCTCAGCCACAGTCAGTTCAAAGTCACCTGTCAACCTAACGAGCATGCAAGAGGAAAACAGAGAAAAGCCCAGTCCCTGCTGTTGTTAGCGAACAGTGCTAATCACTGTTCTATCGTACCACTCAATTAATTGACATTTTAAAGCAAAATTGATGAACATTTGTTTTCAAACGGTAGAATCGAAGGCACAGCCGGTGTATTGGATCTAACCTTCTCAATAAAGAGACCAGCGAGAGACAACAAAAACAAAGGGTTGTACCAGGAGTGTAATGCTGAACTGTGAGATTCACTGGACAGAAACATTTGCCACAAATACGTAATATTTATGTGTTGACTAACCCTATGCTCCACCCTTTGCACATGCACAGGAGTGTAAGTTCACACACATTTGCAGCTCTGAATGCCTGACAGGTATCCCGACTGTCACTCACAGGCACCGCTGTGATGACAGCTAATACGGCACTGATATAGTGAGCCGATACGTCCAGTGCAGGTGTAATTTGTGTGGCTCCATGTGGTGAAGTCCCCCCCCCCCTCCCACACTCTTCCCCTTTTCCACAGTGTGGTTTGGTTCCCTCCCTCAGGAGCAGAGTTCAGACACATAATCCACCCTGCTAATTGGCCCCCGATGCCTCTGCAGTGACTCAGGTACACACACACACACACACACACACACACACACACACACACACACACACACACACACACACACACACACACACACACACACACACACACACTGAGGCGGGCGCAACATCGCACACAGGAGCTAAAAGTGGTGGGAAAGAATAGGAAAAAATACGAGTTGTTATGTGAAATACATTGTGTCAAACCACACTGGAGTATGTAAATGTGCTCTTAAAAGGTGGATATTGCACTCAAACACTTTTGGCACGGGCTGAAAAAGCATAACTCAACCTGTGAGGATGATAACACCGGCTTTAAAATAGGTATCTACTTTGCATATCTAGCTCCAAATTTACATTGAAATATAGTTAATGCTTCATGTCTGCTTTAAAACTCACCAATAACTTCTTTCAGTAAACTAATCAGTCCCAATTTTTTCCTTTAAACAGAAACTAATGTTCAGTTTTGCTCCAAATCTTTAAAAAAAATCAGCTGGATTTGGGGTAATAAACTTTCAATACAATGTTTTTGACCAACGAGACCCATGTGAAAGTGTTGAAATGCTGGATAATATGACCCTTTAAAGCAAGAGAGACATGACATAAGTATAATTACGTCGATTGACAACAGGTTCGCAACATGACTGAGTATAAAAGTAGAACTTTCCTCTTTGGAAAAATTGTTTGGGATGCACTGATATCACTTTTTAAAATGACAAGTATAAGTACGAGTACTAACCTCACTTGTCGATGTGCTTAAATGCCTTCAAGCCTAATTTGTACTCCATACGCAAACTATACGTGAAGACGCTTTACAACAGACCACCTGAGCAGAGTCTGTGTGTCAATGCTACACGTACCTCCAACAGCCTGACAGCCTACAGTATAGTAGTAGTACAGGACAGTGTGTAGCGTCTGTCTGCACACTGTCATACGTGTACTGGAGACAGAGAGACCGAGCTCACTATGTGACGAACACACACACTCCAGCTTTCTGTTAAGTAGAGTGTCATGTTTTTAGCATGTCGCGTCGCTGGTGAGTGAACCCCAAAACTCTTCAGCATGAAGCATGTAGCACGGCTCGACAATGTCTTGTGATTAAGTTGCTGGTGTTGTACAAACTAGCTTTCGGCCCTTCTGTTGATATTTTGGCAATTTGTAGTTTACGTTTGTTATTGTCATTAATATTAAAGAATCTCCAAAATGCATACCTCCCTCGTGCTCTCTGAAACCCACGTGTCCTCAGGATTTTACTTACAAACATATTTAATGTCTTTATAAACAGCCTGCAACAGTCACACTTGTTATGGTTTTGCATGTAGCTTATGTTGTAATTTGAATTTGTCTACATCACTCTTATTACACTCGTCATTTATAGATTCACGATCGGTTCTTCCCACTCCTTCCCACCGGATAATATTTTTCTGCTGTTACTTATTTACTGTTTGCTTCACTGTTGATTTTGATATTTGAATTTGAGTATGTTCAAAATAAGAAATGAAATGAAAAAAGAACAGCACTCATTGAGATACAATTATCTGAGAGAGAGACCTAAATACATCTAGAAGAAAATTTTCATGTTCTTTTCCAAATTTTTTCACAAAATCACAACATAATTTTTGGTACAACACTTGAAGCCTCCAAACTGAGTGTGATTGAATCATAATGGTCTCTATAATGTATAATGTGAATTTGCTGCGTCGTACCTCAGGTGTCTGCTCCCATATTCTGGGCCGTTCTCCATACGCCCCCCCCCCCCCCCCCCCCCCGCCCCCCAACCCCCCCCCACCCCCAAGCGGTTGCTGAGGGCAGCAGTTTCAGGACGTCCTGTGAGTGCATGGGTAAACCCGTCTCTATATATATGCAAATCCCGTTCATTCCCCTCCAGAGCGTAATTGACAATCTATGAGGGCTATTGATCGACATGAGGATGTTTCTATATGCGTGCGAAGGCTGTGTATGCGTGTGTGTGTGTGTTTATCTGTTTACGTGTGTCTATTGAAAGATTTTTAATCAAATTAAAGATGATATGGGCGAAGACCCTGAGGTCAGTGTTTGTACTGGTTATTAAAAAAAAAAAGTGTGGCAGCACCCTGGAGAGTTCAGACGAGGGTTAATATGATTTTATGGCATAAGCATCATGTCAGGGGGTGTTTCTTGTCTCTGTGGAGGTAAAGTTGGGGGTTAGCTTTTGTTGTGTTTACTGAGGCGTATTAATGGGCTGTTGCGTCCACACCAGAGGGGTCGCTGTGTTTTTGAGTAAATGGAGAAGTGAAGAAGAGTGAGTGTAATCTCAAGTGGCATGTTCAGTGAATACAGTTGTTAAGAAGATATTACATCTTCCACCTGAGTCAGGAACATAACAGCTTTGTTAGTTTAACAGTGTTATCACTGGAATATTATACTGTGGTAGTAACATGACATGTACCAGCAAGCTACCACCACCTTTCAAAGAATAACTGAGGAAATTCATAAATAACCATTTAATTTTTAAGATGTTTTAAGATGACTACATTGGGTGCTTGTGTATTATAGAAAACATTTACAAAATCTTAAATCTGATTACAATCCTCCAGAAAATGTTCCACAGTGCATTTTAAGATCAGCCACAGCGGGAATATTAAATGTTCCCATCATAAAACACAGGAAGACAGATGAAGAGGCTTTGTATTTATTTAATTTGAACTGGATTTTTAAATGTAGTGTATTGTTTTGACACACCCCACCAGTCAAACACCTCCTCATTCAATACTATATCTGTATTTTCACGACTATGAATGAACACATATGGAATTATGTAGTAAACAAAAAAGTGTGAAATAACTCAAAACACATGTTTTAGATTCTTCAAAATAGCCCCTCTTTGCTTTCAGTACTTTGCACACTGTTCTCGTGATGACCTTTTTGATGTTGTCACCTGAAATGGTTTTCCAGCAGTCTTGAAGGATTTCCCAGAGATGCTAAGCTCAAGTCAATAAAATTTTATTTGTAATGTGCCAAATACAACACAATCATTTCAAGGCTCATTTTTCAGGTGGTAACTCTTAGTTGAATTTAAAACTTTTGAATACAGAGACAAAATATATTTAGAATTCAAATGGACATCATTATAACCAGCTCTCATCTGTAAAGCCTTTGAAATTGAAGATAAATGTTTTTATGTAGCTTTCAATTGTTGTACCTGTTATGCTTGTGTTTCTTTTTATTGCTCTTAATCACAAGTGTGACATATTTAGTTATAAAATAAATGCATTTTAATTCAATGTATATTAGTTCAGTTTTCCAATCATTCAACTTTTATGATGATTCATTCTCAAAGAAAATGCCAACTACGAGGAAGAAGACATAGCCGGAAAAACAATTCCTGAATTATGAGCTGTTTGTTTCAAAGTGAACTAATTTGAACTGTTTGAGATTAGAAATGCTCACAAAAAAGGGGAAGAGGAACCAAAAAGTCAAGTTCAGCATACAGAGCAAAAGGCAACGCCTGACTCTTTAATATCCCTGAACTGCCTCGGGATGGTCACAACAGTTTGTTCTGGTACTTTCCATTTGTGGGACTTCCTCGTTTTCACACTGATTGTAGTCAAAAATGATAAACATATGTTTTGAACAGTTTTGGATCCATTTTACCCTTGTTCTCTCCAATCTATCTTATTATTCCTTTTTTTTTTGTTATTGTCCTTCTTTCTTCCCCTCATTCTGATTCTCCTAACATCCCTTCATATTCTCTTTTTTTATTTTCTCAGTGTTCCCAAATATGTGTTTATCTTGTTCATTTTTCTTTCTTCCAATTTTAAAATTTAGGCGAGAATAAAATGTAATGATTCTAAATAATATATAGAGAAAGTCAAGGCTTATTTCACATCTTTATATCATGTATTGCTTGTAATTTCTATATTATTTTTTAATCATGATTCTCTTTCCCAATACTTGATCAGACTGATCATTTTGATTATGTTGGATTTGTGAAATTTGCTAAATTATGGCCTTGCCTCATTTCCTCACAGTTGTGATTGATTTGTATCACTTGGGAATTCTTAAAAAAAAAAAAAAAAAAAAAAAAGGGCCATTCAAAGCACACACCCATCCTGCAAATCACATAAAAAAAATTTTTTTTTTTTTTTTGTTGGTTTAGCTTTCTTTTTCTTGAACTTATGTGACTGAAAACCTAAATTTATTCAGTTTCAGAAAAGGTGAATTCCACCAGTCTGCTCAATGAGGCGCCTCCATGGGGTAATAAATAATAAAAAGATGCAGGTCAGTGTGTTTACAGACTATTGTAAGTGTTAGGCTAAGTTTTGGATCTCGAGTCTTTATTATGGCCTCGGACACAGTCAGTCTCCAGGACGGGATTTTAATGTATTGGTCCCATAAGGCATCTAAACATAAAGTGTGTGTGTACTAGTTTTTGTACCTCAGTGGGGTCTGCAACCTGACAAATGACTCTCCCTGTGGGACCTATTTTTCTAGTTAGGGTCTGAAACTCAAAGTATTGTAATCAATAGTTTACTTTTGATGCATTTGTTTTTCTCAAAAACAAAAAGTATTTCTGTTTACAATGGGTGGATCCCACCATGCTGCGCTGTCTCAGGAAAGCCCATATTATAGTACAAACATGATTGTGTGTGCACATATTTGCACATCTGTGCATTCACTGCTCATCTGACAAACCTGCCTCCTCAGCAAGGCCAGCTTCCTCATGTAGAACCGAAGAGTGGATGTACATGCACACAAACCAGATTCTGTGTATGTTTTTTCTTTTTTTTTTTTTATGTATGTGTTCATGTGTGCGCGTGTTTGTGTGTGTAATCACATGAACAGGAGTAGGCGATGAGTGTTTGCCGGCTGACCAGTGTCTCACTGACAGATTGAGATTGGGACGCTTTCGGCACACGGAGGATTTATGGCCGCTTTGACGCCGCTTTCCTCCTAAATCACAGCCGGGCCGGGAACAATGAGATGGCCTGGGAATCGGGACCGATGCTCTGAGCTTCCCCTGGGGTTAACAGTCCCTGACTCAACCCTCTGCACTCCATTTTACAACCCCCGCTACCTCCCCATAACCAGCGGCTCATCCTCTTTTCTAGCCCAGAAAGAAGGAGCAGAAAACAATCGAATGTAAGAAAACAACTTATATCCTATTTCATGTATCACACTTTCTCACATTTCGCACATAGTCATAAATTTGTAATCATTTATGAATAAAAAGCAAACAATTCTCTTTTGTGGATCAAACTATGACCAACACAATTACACATCTCTGGAGTCATTATCATAATTCCTTCAGGTTTCCATCTTCCTGCTGCCCTCGTGCTGTTGAGGTCCTTGATGACCCCCCCTCCCCTCTTGCAGGGCTGAAGATGGGCCACCTACATCGATTTCACACCAAAAGCTTGGATAAAAAGGAGAAAATCAGCTGCCCCACTGTCATGTGTGATTATCTGTCCCAACGCCTGTGAACACCAGAGTCGTGGAGGGGCACTCCAGCGGCATGATGAAAATAATATATGAAAAAAGGGTGCATTTAAATTATGCACTTCTATGTAAATGGTTTGCATATGGAGCTCAGACATGCAGTTATTCATTCTTCAAAGGTTAAGCTGCTACCGCCAATTATATGATTTCATTTGCTTAAGTGGTATTAGCATATATATCTAGTTATATGTGTTGCTACAAGAGTCGACAGACCGCGTTTCAGGTTACTTATTTGATAACAAATTGAGATTGGATGTAGATACTAAGTCAGAATTATTCTCACTATAAAGCTATCAATCAAGGTTTGCACATGTCTAGTGTCAATATAGACTGACACCTGACTGCAGACTTGGTGTTAGTTTGAGTTCAATGGAAGAAAATGTAAAAAAAGTGAGGGAACATTAACAATAATCTATATACATTTTAACTAATCTGTATCTAACAAATCAAGCACATGAAAAACATAAGAAACATTACAATATCCAAATGAATGATAAAATAGATAGAACAGACAGAGAAACTGACAGAAAAATATACATGTAACACCCCAATGTCTGCCCAGCCAGGACAGGATGGATGGATAGATAATATTAAAAAAACCAACACATTACCTATATGCAGGTCTATGAAGTTGGTTCTTCAGTTTTGATAAAAAAAGAGGTTGCTGATTCCTCAAACCTTGTTTCCCCAATTAAAAAGAACCAACAAACGAAAAACTCTTACCCCTTTCATGCTCAGTCTTGTCTTCAAAACGACCAACAGAGTACCACCTGAGGATCTGAAGCGCTGCACCAAATCATTCAGCAGACGACTTCGGGGGGGTTCTTCACAGGCGATTATCAAATCCAATACAGTTTTTGTAATCCAGGTAACAAGAAGGAATCTGACTATAAAGTTCTCAAAACAGTGATCGGTAAACTATTACAATGTTGATTGATTGATTGATTGATTGATTGATTGATTGATTGATTGATTGATTAATTGATTGAATGATTCATTCATTCATTCATTCATTCATTCATTCATTCATTCATTCATTCATTTTTAATTATTAAGTACATTCCACAGAATAATTCAACAGACTCAATTTCAAAATTGTACAAATGTAACGTTCATTTATTAAACAATATACATGCCATAAGAGTCAGTGGGAGTGGTCGGACGACAGAGTTGGCCTGCCGCTAAACAAAGCGTAAAGCTGAGGAGGAGGGTGAGGGTGAGGAAGAGATGTGGGGTGGCTCAGAGGTCACCAGTGTAGGGGTGAGCAGAGGAGAGGGCTGCGTCTGGCTGGTGTTTATGGCGATCTTGTCACGTTTCGTCTCTCTGGGACAATCAGGAGATTAAGTGTTGAGGAGCGGCTTGGGAGCGGCTGCAGTCACATGCCATTACTCACTCCCTGCATCACAATTAGTGCAAATGGCGCATTACAGAGAAATTATCATCAATATGATATTAAGAGATGCTGGCTAAACCAATCAGAGGGGGTGGGGTGCTTTCGGTGAGTTAAGATGACTGTGAGACGGTGGCGCACAGAGGTGACACTGGTTTGGCCTCAGAGCCCGGAGAGAGACAGCCAGAGATCAAGAATGTAAATTTACTTGTAAATTTACTTGCATTCATTACATGATATGAAAAAATAATCATGTTTATTGATTGGGGGGGGGGGGTCTCAAATTTCCTGTAAAAATGTACAAATGGCCACTTGAGGGCAGTACAACAAACTGTATGACCATCACTGACATTAACTAGCCAAATGGTGTCTCCACTGTTAGGAATTATTTGTTATGAAATTACTTTAATGTTGCTATTCTAGGCGTAGATGTACAGTTACAGTTACTGGGTTCAATTCTTGTTACTTTTGTCTAAGATAAGCAGAGATGCTGTTTCGCTCTCTGTCCTGCACAATGAGCAAACTGTCGCCAGATTCCTGAGCTGGTGTCTCAAGTGAAAAGCAGCTCTGTTGCTATTTCATTGAAGTCTGAGGTTTCAGAAAGGTTTTGCGGTTACCTGGCAACGGTTTTCAAAATGATGTCCGTTTACATGGCAATGACATGAATGCTGAAAATGATGTAGTTTCCATGTAGGGCCAGTAGTGGGTGCTGTTGATTATGAAACCACACACACATGCGGACAGAGAACAATACGCTATAAACATTAACAATGGCGAGTAGACAGACATTTGAATGGACTGATGATGAATCGGATGCTATTCAGGGTGACTTTCAACGATTAAACTACCAATGTGGACAATAAAACTATAATTCCGACGGCAAGTCATCACACCACGGGGACTACCATGTTTGTTTACTCGCATATGATGAGACGGTAGAGATGCGAATGCGCAGTAACGTCACTTCATACCCTCCGGCAGTCTCTGCACAAATAACTAATTATTTAGGATTAAATTGCAAAATTTAAAACTTTAGGCATTAATATGGTTGTGTGTGTGTGTGTGTGTGTGTGTGTGTGTGTGTGTGTCAGCATTCTGTATATCCATATGCATTACATACAACAACATGAGCCTTCCAAATATTTAAACACAATGCTGATTTAAGACATTCTTTTACACTTTGAAATGGTAGATTTTTTTTAGCAGACTTATCTTTTAACTGAATAAATGTTCCAAATAGAATTCAGTTCAATAGGAATAATTTAAAAAAGAAGGTCCTTTTCAACTCATATCTATAACTTAACTCATACCACCTTTCAGTACATCTTTTCTCCATCCTCCACCTGAGGGTGAGATTTCTCTGTGTTGACAAGGGAGATGTACTTGTTGTTGTTTTTTTCTTCCTCCCTCCATCGCTTTGTGTGTAAAAGGTGTCGACGAGCTGTGTTTATCACCAACAAATCAATCAGGCTCACTGCGACAAGGTTCTCATTAACAATATCTCGAGGCAGTTTCACTTTAGAGACTGGTGTGGAGGCGCACGTCGTGATGTTTCCCCTCAGTTCAGGTTATCATCTCACACTTCCTGATGAAATAATGCTGAAACCCGGGTTTATCTTTGTCAAAATCAACCTCTGCATTTCCTCTTCCTCATCTATTTAAAAAAAGAAAGAAATGTGACTCTAGAGGAAAACTGCAGCAGAGAGAAGCAGGATATATGCCTGTCTGGTTTGTCCGACTGGTGACCAAAGTGGTGGCAGGTAACTTTACTTATGTGATGAAATGTGCAGCAACTCTACAAGTCAGCCGCGTCGCCGTTTTGACACCTGATGGACGGATGAATTTACAGCGGACCAATTTGGAGACACAAAGGTACTGCAAATTAAACATTAGTGCAGGAACTGCCACTGTTTTGGGTTTCCTGATAAGGCCGTGAGGGAAAAAAAAAAAAAGAAGCTTACTTTGCCTTTTTAGGTGACTCACCTCTGTTCACCTCGTCTTATAAGAAAGAGACGGCTGCAAATTCTACAGTTCTAATA